>NW_026530684.1:0-246329 GCF_014839835.1 Dryobates pubescens
GCCCAGCATGGCCCAGTCCAGCCCAGCATGGCCCAGTCCAGCCCAGCATGGCCCAGTCCAGCCCAGTCCAGCCCAGCATAACCCAGTCCAGCCCAGTCCAGCCCAGTATAACCCAGTCCAGCCCAGTCCAGCCCAGCATAACCCAGTCCAGCCCAGAACAACCCAGTCCAGCCCAGTCCAGCCCAGCATAACCCAGTCCAGCCCAGCATAACCCAGTCCAGCCCAGTCCAGCCCAGTATAACCCAGTCCAGCCCAGTATGGACCAGTCCAGCCCAGTCCAGCCCAGCATGGCCCAGTCCAGCCCAGTCCAGCCCAGCATGGCCCAGTCCAGCCCAGTATGGACCAGTGCAGCCCAGTATGGACCAGTGCAGCCCAGTATGGACCAGTGCAGCCCAGTATGGACCAGTATGGACCAGTGCAGCCCAGTATGGACCAGTCTGGACCAGTCCAGCCCAGTATGGACCAGTCCAGCCCAGTATGGACCAGTATGGACCAGTCCAGCCCAGTATGGACCAGTGCAGCCCAGTATGGACCAGTCCAGCCCAGTATGGACCAGTCCAGCCCAGTATGGACCAGTCCAGCCCAGTCCAGCCCAGCATGGCCCAGTCCAGCCCAGTCCAGCCCAGCATGGCCCAGTCCAGCCCAGCATGGCCCAGTCCAGCCCAGTCCAGCCCAGTATGGCCCAGTCCAGCCCAGTCTGGCCCAGTCCAGCCCAGTCCAGCCCAGCCCAACCCAGTCCAGCCCATTATAGCCCAGTCCAGCCCAGTATGGCTCAGTCCAGCCCAGTATGGACCAGTCCAGCCCAGTATGGACCAGACCAGCCCAGCATGGCCCAGTCCAGCCCAGTCCAGCCCAGTATGGACCAGTCCGGCCCAGTCCAGCCCAGCATGGCCCAGTCCAGCCCAGTATGGACCAGTCCAGCCCAGTCCAGCCCAGCATGGCCCAGTCCAGCCCAGCATGGACCAGTCCAGCCCAGTATGGACCAGTCCAGCCCAGTATGGACCAGTCCAGCCCAGTATGGACCAGTCCAGCCCAGTCCAGCCCAGCATGGCCCAGTCCAGCCCAGTCCAGCCCAGCATGGCCCAGTCCAGCCCAGCATGGCCCAGTCCAGCCCAGTCCAGCCCAGCATGGCCCAGTCCAGCCCAGTATGGACCAGTCCAGCCCAGTATGGACCAGTCCAGCCCAGTCCAGCCCAGCATGGCCCAGTCCAGCCCAGTCCAGCCCAGCATGGCCCAGTCCAGCCCAGCATGGCCCAGTCCAGCCCAGTATGGACCAGTCCAGCCCAGTCCAGCCCAGCATGGCCCAGTCCAGCCCAGTCCAGCCCAGCATGGCCCAGTCCAGCCCAGTATGGACCAGTCCAGCCCAGTATGGACCAGTCCAGCCCAGTCCAGCCCAGCATGGCCCAGTCCAGCCCAGTCCAGCCCAGTCTGGCCCAGTCCAGCCCAGTATGGCCCAGTCCAGCCCAGCATGGCCCAGTCCAGCCCAGTCTGTCCCAGCCCAGCCCAGTCCAGCCCAGTCCAGCCCAGTCCAGCCCAGTTCAGCCCAGTCCAGCCCAGTTCAGCCCAGTCCAGCCCAGTCCAGCCCAGCATGGCCCAGTCCAGCCCAGTATGGACCCGTCCAGCCCAGTCCAGCCCAGCATGGCCCAGTCCAGCCCAGTATGGACCAGTCCAGCCCAGTCCAGCCCAGTATGGACCAGTCCAGCCCAGTCCAGCCCAGCATGGCCCAGTCCAGCCCAGTATGGACCAGTCCAGCCCAGCATGGCCCAGTCCAACCCAGTCCATCCCAGCATGGACCAGTCCAGCCCAGTATGGACCAGCCCAGCCCAGTCCAGCCCGGCATGGACCAGTCCAGCCCAGTATGGACCAGCATGGACCAGCCCAGTCCAGCCCAGCCCAGCATGGACCAGTCCAGCCCAGTCCAGCCCAGCATGGACCAGTCCAGCCCAGTATGGACCAGACCAGTCCAGTATGGACCAGCATGGACCAGTCCAGCCCAGTATGGACCAGACCAGTCCAGTATGGACCAGCATGGACCAGTCCAGCCCAGTATGGACCAATCCAGCCCAGTCCAGCCCAGCCCAGTATGGACCAGTCCAGCCCAGTCTAGTCCAGCCCAGCCCAGTCCATTCCAGCAGGGCCCAGTGCAGCCCAGCCCATGCCAGCACGGCCCAGGCAGCGCCCCGCAGCGCCCCCCAGCGGCTTACACCAGCAGGGACTCATAGAGCTTCTTCCCAAACTTCTCCTTGACGGCGTTGGCTGTGTCCCTGGGGGGCAAAGCAGGGGGGTCACAGCCGGGGGGCTGGGCAGCCCTGGGGGTTCAGGGGGGGTCCAGGGCTCCCTGGGGGAATTTGGGACCCTGGGGATGCCCCTGGAGGATTTGGGTGGGTCCTGGAGGGAGTGGGATTTAGGACCCTGGGGAGGGTCCTGGAGGGGATTTGGGTCCCTGGGGGCATTTTGGGGTCCCCAAGGATGTTTCTGGGCTCCCTGGGGACACTTTGGGGCTCCCTGGGGACACTCTGGGGCTCCTTGGGGACACTTTGGGCTCCCTGGCGACACTTTGGGCTCCCTGGGGGCACTTTGGGCTCCCTGAGGGCACTTTGGGGCTCCCTGGGGACACTTTGGGGCTCCCTGGGGGCACTTTGGGGCTCCTTGGGGACACTTTGGGCTCCCTGGGGGCACTTTGGGGCTCCTTGGGGACACTTTGGGCTCCCTGGGGGCACTTTGGGGCTCCTTGGGGACACTTTGGGCTCCCTGGGGGCACTTTGGGGCTCCTTGGGGACACTTTGGGCTCCCTGGGGGCACTTTGGGGCTCCCTGGTGGCACTTTGGGGCTCCCTGGGGGCACTTTGGGGCTCCCTGGGGGCACTTTGGGGCTCCTTGGGGACACTTTGGGCTCCCTGGGGGCACTTTGGGGCTCCTTGGGGACACTTTGGGCTCCCTGGGGGCACTTTGGGGCTCCTTGGGGACACTTTGGGCTCCCTGGGGGCACTTTGGGGCTCCCTGGTGGCACTTTGGGGCTCCCTGGGGGCACTTTGGGGCTCCTTGGGGACACTTTGGGGCTCCTTGGGGCACTTTGGGGCTCCTTGGGGACACTTTGGGCTCCCTGGGGGCACTTTGGGGCTCCCTGGGGGCACTTTGGGGCTCCCTGGGGGCACTTTGGGGCTCCCTGGGGACACTTTGGGCTCCCTGGGGGCACTTTGGGGCTCCCTGGGGACACTTTGGGCTCCCTGGGGACACTTTGGGGCTCCCTGGGGACACTTTTGGGCTCCCTGGGGGCACTTTGGGGCTCCCTGGGGACCCTTGGGCTCCCTGGGGACACTTTTGGGCTCCCTGGGGACACTTAGGGCTCCCTGGGGACACTTTGGGCTCCCTGGGGGCACTTTGGGCTCCCTGGGGGCACTTTGGGGCTCCCTGGGGACACTTTGGGGCTCCCTGGGGGCACTTTGGGACTCCCTGGGGACAATTTGGGGCTCCCTGGGGACACTTTGGGGCTCCCTGGGGACACTTTGGGACTCCCTGGGGACACTTTGGGGCTCCCTGGGGACACTTTGGGCTCTCTGGGGGCACTTTGGGGCTCCCTGGGGACACTTTGGGGCTCCTTGGGGACACTTTGGGCTCCCTGTGGGCACTTTGGGGCTCCCTGGGGACACTTTGGGCTCCCTGGGGGCACTTTGGGCTCCCTGGGGGCACTTTGGGCTCCCTGGGGACACTTTGGGCTCCCTGGGGCACTTTGGGGCTCCCTGGGGGCACTTTGGGGCTCCTTGGGGACACTTTGGGCTCCCTGGGGACACTTTGGGCTCCCTGGGGGCACTTTGGGGCTCCCTGGGGGCACTTTGGGGCTCCTTGGGGACACTTTGGGCTCCCTGGGGGCACTTTGGGGCTCCCTGGGGACCCTTGGGCTCCCTGGGGACACTTAGGGCTCCCTGGGGACACTTTGGGGCTCCCTGGGGACACTTTGGGGCTCCTTGGGGACACTTTGGGCTCCCTGGGGGCACTTTGGGGCTCCCTGGGGACACTTTGGGGCTCCCTGGGAGCACTTTGGGGCTCCCTGGGGACACTTTGGGGCTCCCTGGGGGCACTTTGGGGCTCCTTGGGGACACTTTGGGCTCCCTGGGGGCACTTTGGGGCTCCTTGGGGACCCTTGGGCTCCCTGGGGACACTTAGGGCTCCCTGGGGACACTTTGGGGCTCCCTGGGGACACTTTGGGACTCCCTGGGGACACTTTGGGGCTCCTTGGGGACACTTTGGGCTCCCTGGGGACCCTTGGGCTCCCTGGGGACACTTAGGGCTCCTTGGGGACACTTTGGGGCTCCCTGGGGACACTTTGGGGCTCCCTGGGGACACTTAGGGCTCCCTGGGGACACTTTGGGGCTCCCTGGGGACACTTTGGGCTTCTTGGGGACACTTTGGGGCTCCCTGGGGGCACTTTGGGGCTCCCTGGGGCACTTTGGGCTCCTTGGGGACACTTTGGGCTCCCTGGGGGCACTTTGGGGCTCCCTGGGGGCACTTTGGGCTCCTTGGGGACACTTTGGGCTCCCTGGGGGCACTTTGGGGCTCCCTGGGGGCACTTTGGGGCTCCTTGGGGACACTTTGGGCTCCCTGGGGGCACTTTGGGGCTCCTTGGGGACACTTTGGGCTCCTTGGGGACACTTTGGGCTCCCTGGGGGCACTTTGGGGCTCCCTGGGGGCACTTTGGGGCTCCTTGGGGACACTTTGGGCTCCCTGGGGGCACTTTGGGGCTCCTTGGGGTCACATTGGGCTCCCTGGGGGCACTTTGGGGCTCCCTGGGGGCACTTTGGGCTCCCTGGGGACACTTTGGGCTCTCTGGGGACACTTTGGGCTCCCTGGGGGCACTTTGGGGCTCCCTGGGGGCACTTTGGGCTCTCTGGGGACACTTTGGGCTCCCTGGGGACACTTTGGGGCTCCCTGGGGACACTTTGGGCTCCCTGGGGACACTTTGGGGCTCCCTGGGGGCACTTTGGGGCTCCCTGGGGGCACTTTGGGCTCCCTGGGGGCACTTTGGGGCTCTCTGGGGACACTTTGGGCTCCCTGGGGGCACTTTGGGCTCTCTGGGGACACTTTGGGGCTCCCTGGGGGCACTTTGGGGCTCCCTGGGGACACTTTGGGCTCCCTGGGGACACTTTGGGGCTCCCTGGGGGCACTTTGGGGCTCCCTGGGGACACTTTGGGGCTCCTTGGGGACACTTTGGGGCTCCCTGGGGGCACTTTGGGGCTCCCTGGGGACACTTTGGGGCTCCCTGGGGACACTTTGGGCTCCCTGGGGGCACTTTGGGGCTCCCTGGGGGCACTTTGGGCTCCTTGGGGACACTTTGGGCTCCCTGGGGGCACTTTGGGGCTCCCTGGGGGCACTTTGGGGCTCCTTGGGGACACTTTGGGCTCCCTGGGGGCACTTTGGGGCTCCTTGGGGACACTTTGGGCTCCTTGGGGACACTTTGGGCTCCCTGGGGGCACTTTGGGGCTCCCTGGGGGCACTTTGGGGCTCCTTGGGGACACTTTGGGCTCCCTGGGGGCACTTTGGGGCTCCTTGGGGTCACATTGGGCTCCCTGGGGGCACTTTGGGGCTCCCTGGGGGCACTTTGGGCTCCCTGGGGACACTTTGGGCTCTCTGGGGACACTTTGGGCTCCCTGGGGGCACTTTGGGGCTCCCTGGGGGCACTTTGGGCTCTCTGGGGACACTTTGGGGCTCCCTGGGGGCACTTTGGGGCTCCCTGGGGACACTTTGGGCTCCCTGGGGACACTTTGGGGCTCCCTGGGGGCACTTTGGGGCTCCCTGGGGGCACTTTGGGCTCCCTGGGGGCACTTTGGGGCTCTCTGGGGACACTTTGGGCTCCCTGGGGGCACTTTGGGCTCTCTGGGGACACTTTGGGGCTCCCTGGGGGCACTTTGGGGCTCCTTGGGGGCACTTTGGGGCTCCCTGGGGGCATTTTGGGCTCCCTGGGGGCACTTAGGGCTCCTTGGGGACACTTTGGGCTCCCTGGGGCCGCCGGGAGGGCCCCGGGGGTCCTCACCAGAGCTGCTTGCGCACGGCCTGGCCCTTGAGGGACTCCACGTTGAAGTTGTTGGTCCTGGCCGGCATGATGAAGAAGGCCACCACGGTCACCTCGCTGCCGTTCACCTGCCGCCAGGGGGCGCCGCAGCGTCACGGGGGGCACGGCCAGCAGGGGGCGCCGCAGCGTCACGGGGGGCACGGCCAGCAGGGGGCGCCGCAGCGTCACGGGGGCACGGCCAGCAGGGGGCGCCGCAGTGTCATGGGGGCACGGCCAGCAGGGGGCACGGCCAGCAGGGGGCGCCGCAGCGTCACAGGGGGCACGGCCAGCAGGGGGCGCCGCAGTGTCATGGGGGCACGGCCAGCAGGGGGCGCCGCAGCGTCACGGGGGGCACGGCCAGCAGGGGGCGCCGCAGTGTCACGGGGGGCACGGCCAGCAGGGGGCGCCGCAGCGTCATGGGGGCACGGCCAGCAGGGGGCGCCGCAGCGTCACGGGGGGCACGGCCAGCAGGGGGCGCCGCAGCGTCACGGGGGGCACGGCCAGCAGGGGGCGCCGCAGCGTCACGGGGGGCACGGCCAGCAGGGGGCGCCGCAGTGTCATGGGGGGCACGGCCAGCAGGGGGCGCCGCAGCGTCACGGGGGGCACGGCCAGCAGGGGGGCGCCGCAGCGTCACGGGGGGCACGGCCAGCAGGGGGCGCCGCAGTGTCACGGGGGGCACGGCCAGCAGGGGGCGCCGCAGCGTCACGGGGGGCACGGCCAGCAGGGGGCGCCGCAGCGTCACGGGGGGCACGGCCAGCAGGGGGCGCCGCAGTGTCACGGGGGGCACGGCCGCCGGGGGGCGCCAGAGGCTCGCCAGGATGTCCTCCCTGTGCCCCCCCAGCCCTCCCCAACGCTCCTCCCAGCCCCCCCCCAGGTTTCCCCCAACGCTCCCTACAGTCCCCTAGACTCCCTGCAGCGCCCCCCTGCGCCCCCCGGCGCCCCCCGGCGCCCACCCTGAGCAGGTAGTTGAGCCTGGCCAGGGCCTCCAGGAAGATGTCAGCTCCCTTGTTGGAGAACTCGTAGCGGCCGGCGATGAAGAAGAACAGAGTCTTGTCCAGGTCGAAGTCCAGGTGCCTGGGGAGGGCCCCAGAGCTGGTCAGTGCCCCCAGACCCTCCCCAGGCACCCCCAGAGCCCCTCCCTGGCCCTCCCCAGGGACCCCCAGAGCCCCTCCCCAGCCCTCCCCAAGGCTTCTGCTCCACCATCAGCTCCACCGAGATCCCTCCAGACCGCCCCAAACCACCCCCGGGGCACTCCTGGGGACCCCCAACTCCCCCTCAGCACCCCCAAACCCCTCCCTGGGGACCCCCAACTCCCCCTCAGCACCCCCAAAACCCCCCCAGGGACCCCCAGCTCCCCCTGCACCCCATGCGCCCGGGGCCGCTGTGGCGCCGAGCCCCTGCCTGCCGCCGGGGCGGGGCGGGGCGGGGCGGGGCGGGGCCGCACCCGTAGAAGTGTCCGCGGACGAACTCCTGGACGCGCGCCTTGCTCTGCGCGTGCAGGTTCTGGAACTCGTGCATGGCCGAGAACTTGCGCACGTTCAGCCCGTTGGGCGTCACCAGGTCTGGGGGCGCAGAGCCGCGCTCAGGGCGGGGCCCCGGCTCCTGCGGCGCCGCCGCGGCCTGCGGGGCGGCGTGGGGGCGCCCCGGGGCTGCCGGGCTGCTCCCAGGGGGTCCCGCTGGAGGCGCTGGGGTGCCCTGAGGGGGGCAGTGCCTGGGGGTGGTGCCTGGGGGGGGCGGTGCCCTGGGGGTGGGTGGCGCCCTGGGGGGTGGTGCCCGGGGGGGGCAGTGCCCAGGGGTGGGTGAGGCCCTGGGCGGGGCAGTGCCTGGGGGTGGGTGGTGCCCGGGGGTGGGGGAGGCCCTGGGGGTGGGTGGTGCCCGGGGGTGGGTGGTGCCCTGGGGTGGGTGGTGCCTGGGGTGGGTGGTGCCTGAGGGCGCGGTGCCTGCTGGGGGCAGTGCCTGAGGGTGGGGGAGGCCATGGGGATGGGTGGTGCCTGGGCTGGGTGGTGTCTGAGGGTGCAGTGCCTGCTGGGGACAGTGCCCGGGGGTGGGGGAGGCCCTGGGGGTGGGTGGTGCCCGGGGGTGGGTGGTGCCCTGGGGTGGGTGGTGCCTGGGGTGGGTGGTGCCCTGGGGTGGGTGGTGCCTGAGGGCGCAGTGCCTGCTGGGGACAGTGCCTGGGGGTGGGGGAGGCCATGGGGATGGGTGGTGCCTGGGGTGGGTGGTGGCCGGGGGTGGGTGGTGCCCTGGGGGTGGGTGGTGCCTCGGGGGGCCGTGCCTGTTTGGGGTGTGGGCGGTGCCCAGGGGTGGGCAGTGCCGGGGGGGTGGGTGGTGCCCGGGGGGGCGGTGCCCGGGGTGGGCGGGGCCCGGGGGGTCAGGGGCGCGCGCGTCGCACCAGGCTTGCGCTTGAGCAGGTGCTCGGCCTCGGCGGCGGTGACGTGGGAGACGGTGGTCAGGACGTGGGCGCAGTGCGCGGCCGCCCGCTCCAGGCAGTACCGGTGGTAGATCTGCCGCTCCCCGGCCTCCTTGTCCACGTCGAACTGCGCCGGCACCGCGCCGCTCACGCGCCGCCCCGCCCCGGCATCCGGCCCCGCCCCCGGCCCCCGGCCTCCCCCCCGCCCCAGCACCCCACCCTGCTCCTGCCAGCCCCCACCCTGGCACCCAGACCTGCCCCGCCCCCACCAGCCCCCACCCCGGCCCTCAGACCCGCCCCTGCCAGCCACCACCCCGGGACCCCGCCCCTGCCAGCCACCACCCCAGGACCCCGCCTCTGCCAGCCACCGCCCTGGGACCCAGCCCCTGCCCCCACTGGCCACCGTCCTGGCACCCAGCCCACACCCCTGCCAGCCACCGCCCTGGCACCCAGCCCACACCCCTGCCAGCCACCGCCCTGGCACCCAGCCCCCGCCAGCCACCGCCCTGGCACCCGGCCCCTGCCCCACCCTGCCGCCTCCCCAGACCCCAGACCCTACCAGACACTGCCTCCCCCCTACCCCCTGACTGGGTCTGAGCCTACCTGGGCCCTGAGGGCCTGCCCCTCCCCCGGCCCCCTCCCCACGCCCCCGCGGCGCCCCCCGGCGGCGCTCACGCTGTGCAAGTTGTTGTAGAAGTCGACGCTGCCGGCGCAGAGGTAGCGGCCCAGCAGGGTGGCGTGGGTGGTGAAGATGGTGGCCACGGGCAGCCTGCGGGCGCGGCTCAGCACCAGCCCCAGCCCCGCCAGCCACTCGTGGAAGTGGCCCACGATGAAGGGAGGCTCCTCGCTCTGCGCTGCGAACTGCGCCCCCGCCGGGCGGCAGAGCGCTCAGCGGCGGCACCGCAGCGCCCCCCGGCGCCGCCTCCCCTCCCGGCGCCACCTCCCTGCCCAGCCCCACCTCAGCCTGCCCCCGGGGACCCCCAAACCCTGCTGGGGACTCCTAAGCGACAAGGAAGCCAGAGAGCGCCCCGAGGAACCCTCGAACCCTCTCAAGGGACCCTCCGACCCTCTCTGAGCTTCTCCAAGCCCCCTTGGGGATCTCTAGCCCCACCCTGGGGACCCCAAAGCTCTCAGGGCCACCCCAAAACTCACCTCCCCCAGGAACCAGGCGACGAGGAAGCCGAAGAGCACTGCGTCGTTGGCCTCCCGGTCGTACCAGGGCACCCCTATGGCACAGCTCTCCCACAGCTCTCCCTTCCACCTCTCCAGGCTCCAGGCCGTGGCCCCCACATCCAGCAGCACCACTGCAGGGCTCCCCTCGATCAGCCAGCGCCCAAAGTGCACCTGCACCCCAAAGATAAGGGGGACCCCCAAGCCTTCAGAGGCCCCAGAAGGCTCACCAGCACCACCCTGGAGCTCCAAAGGGAGCTTTGGGGGCACCAAACCCCCATCAGGAGCTCCCCTTGAGTACCCAGGGTTCAACTGAGCCCCAAAACGGGTCATGACAGCCCAAAAAGAGTCAACCCCCCCAAACTGGCCCCAAGCACCCCTGAAATGAGCTTAGACACCCCTGCAACGGGTCAGGGCACCCCAAATTGAATAGGAACTCCCAAATATTGGGTCAGAACCCCCCCAAAAAAGGCCAATGTCCCCCCAAATGAGATCAGAACACCCCAAACACGTGTCCCTACCCCCCTCCCCGCTTCCTGGGGCCCCCAGGCCCACATTTGGGGGGTGGGGTGGGAGGAATCTGTGACCTTTGCAGGGGAAGGGGGAGGGAAACATGAGCTGGGGGGCAGAGGGCTAAAAATAGCCCCCACGTGGGGTGGGGGAGGGGAGCCAGAGCGCTTTGGCCGCACCCAGCAGGCTCTGATGTGCATGAGAGGGCCAAGGCTGGACACCCAAGGGTGCCCCCCTCTGACACCCCCCCTCCCACTTGGGACTTGCCCCCCCCCAAATTTCTCAACTCCTCTTCACCAGCCTCCCCTCAGCTTCTCCTGGCCCCCACAGTGTCCCCACTCTACGCCCCCCCCAACACGGGTGCCCCCATGGGGTCCCTGTACTCTCTGGGTGCCCAACTGCCACCCATAGGTGCTCCCTCCTGGGCCTAGGGGTACCCTCCCCCCACCAACTCCCTGACCCACAGCTTCCTTTCACCCTCCGGGTACCTCCCACCCCCTTGGGTGCCCCCCGGGGGCTCACCTTGCAGCCCTGGGCGTTCATGGCAGCCAGGGTGCGGCGCAGGGCAGGCTGGGGGGGCTCCAGCAGCTCCACCTGGGTGCGGACGCTGCTCTCCACGTAGGGCCCCACCAGCACGTAGCTCTCACCCCACTCATCCGCGGTCATCCTGGCCTTGGTCTGCAGCACCGTGTAGATGCCTCCCACTGCGGGGGAAAGGGCCCAGCGTGCCCCGGGGCCGGCGTCACCCACGGTGCACTGCGGCAGCACCGCTCCCAGCCTGCCCCGGGGCCAGAGTCACCCACGGTGCACTGCGGCAGCAATGCTCCCAGTGTGCCCCGGGGCCAGAGTCACCCACGGTGCACTGCGGCAGCACCGCTCCCAGCCTGCCCCGGGGCCAGAGTCACCCACGGTGCACTGCGGCAGCAATGCTCCCAGCCTGCCCCGGGGCCGGCGTTACCCACAGTGCACTGCGGCAGCAATGCTCCCAGCCTGCCCCGGGGCCGGCGTCACCCACGGTGCACTGCGGCAGCAATGCTCCCAGCCTGCCCCGGGGCCGGCGTTACCCACGGTGCACTGCGGCAGCAATGCTCCCAGCCTGCCCCGGGGCCGGCGTTACCCACGGTGCACTGCGGCAGCAATGCTCCCAGCCTGCCCCGGGGCCGGCGTTACCCACGGTGCACTGCGGCAGCAATGCTCCCAGCCTGCCCCGGGGCCGGCGTTACCCACGGTGCACTGCGGCAGCAATGCTCCCAGCCTGCCCCGGGGCCGGCATTACCCACGGTGCACTGCGGCAGCAATGCTCCCAGCGTGCCCCGGGGCCAGAGTCACCCACGGTGCACTGCGGCAGCAATGCTCCCAGCCTGCCCCGGGGCCGGCGTTACCCACGGTGCACTGCGGCAGCAATGCTCCCAGCCTGCCCCGGGGCCGGCGTCACCCACGGTGCACTGCGGCAGCACCGCTCCCAGCCTGCCCCGGGGCCGGCGTTACCCACGGTGCACTGCGGCAGCAATGCTCCCAGCGTGCCCCGGGGCCGGCATTACCCACGGTGCACTGCGGCAGCAATGCTCCCAGCCTGCCCCGGGGCCAGAGTCACCCACGATGCACTGCGGCAGCAATGCTCCCAGCCTGCCCCGGGGCCGGCGTCACCCACGGTGCACTGCGGCAGCAATGCTCCCAGCCTGCCCCGGGGCCGGCGTTACCCACGGTGCACTGCGGCAGCAATGCTCCCAGCGTGCCCCGGGGCCAGAGTCACCCACGGTGCACTGCGGCAGCAATGCTCCCAGCCTGCCCCGGGGCCGGCGTTACCCACGGTGCACTGCGGCAGCAATGCTCCCAGCGTGCCCCGGGGCCGGCGTCACCCACGGTGCACTGCGGCAGCAATGCTCCCAGCCTGCCCCGGGGCCGGCGTCACCCACGGTGCACTGCGGCAGCAATGCTCCCAGCCTGCCCCGGGGCCGGCGTCACCCACGGTGCACTGCGGCAGCAATGCTCCCAGCCTGCCCCGGGGCCGGCGTCACCCACGGTGCACTGCGGCAGCAATGCTCCCAGCGTGCCCCGGGGCCGGCGTCACCCACGGTGCACTGCGGCAGCAATGCTCCCAGCGTGCCCCGGGGCCGGCGTTACCCACGGTGCACTGCGGCAGCAATGCTCCCAGCCTGCCCCGGGGCCGGCGTCACCCACGGTGCACTGCGGCAGCAATGCTCCCAGCCTGCCCCGGGGCCGGCGTCACCCACGGTGCACTGCGGCAGCACCGCTCCCAGCGTGCCCCGGGGCCGGCGTCACCCACGGTGCACTGCGGCAGCAATGCTCCCAGCCTGCCCCGGGGCGGGCGTCACCCACGGTGCACTGCGGCAGCAATGCTCCCAGCCTGCCCCGGGGCCGGCGTTACCCACGGTGCACTGCGGCAGAGCAAACCTGCAGCCATCCCATAATGCTCTGCAGCCGTCCCAGCATGCCCCGGGGCTCGCGTGGGTCCCGGAGCGCCGCGGGGCTGCAGCAGCTCCCTGCAGCACGTGGTGAGGCTGGGGGGGGGGGGGGGGGGGCGGGGAAAGGGGGGACGGGGAAAGGGGGGACGGGGAGTCTTCCCAGCATGCACTGTGGCACATGACATCCCATAATGCACTTGGGGAAGCGCTTTCCCAGCATGCTCTGGGGAAGCCACCCCTGAGCCAGGGCTCAGCACATCCCATAATGCACTGCGCCACCCCCCCCCACCCCCCCCAGCACCCCCTGGGGTACCCCTCCCACCCTCTCCCACAATGCTCTGGGGGAGAGGGGTGGGGCAGTGCCCTCCCCCCAGCCCCCACCCCGTACCCCACAATGCACTGGGGGTGCCCCCATGTATCCCAGAAGCCCTTGGCAGGGGTGGGGAGGGGGCCTGACCCCTACCCGGGGGCATGCTGGGAGTTCCAGCCCCCCCAAAACATGATGGGAGCCCCGGGCCCTGGTTTTGGGGGGGCTCAGGGGGTGGAGCCTCGCCAGGAGGGGGAGCCAGGAGAGCTGGGGGGGACCCCACGGGAGGCTTGGGGAGGGGGAGGGTCAGGGACAGCCCCCCCAAAGGGGGCAGGGAAGAAAGGGGCTGAGGGCTGGGAGAGGAGCCCCAAAAGGGGACCCGGGGGGCGGGGAGGGGGCGCGGGGGGGCGCTCCTGGGGTGCCCCCGCGGTGCTCACCCTTGTTGGCCACCTCCCAGGCCACCTCGAACAGGACGACATTCTCGGGGGCGCCGTGGCCCCCCCACTCCTCCAGCCCCGGCAGGGAGCTCACCGAGACGCTGCGAGCCAGCGGCATCGCCTGCGGGCACACAGCCGCGGGGTCCCGAGCCAGGGCGAGGGTCCCCAGCGGGGGGGGTCCCGAGCCAGGGGGACGGTCCCCAGCAGCGGGGGGGGGTCCCCCCAAGGAATGGAAAAGGCAGAGGGGAGCCTCAAGGTCTGTAGAGGGAGCCCCCAAGTGTTAAACAGAAGCCCCTAATGGAGGAGGGTGTGGGGGGGTTGCACCTCCCCCTCTCCATCTCCTATGCCCCCTCCCAGGACCCCCCCCAACCCCCTTAAAACCTTGAGCTCCCCCCCCCAGAAGCCCTCGCCCGCGACCCTCCCTAGCCCATCCCCCCATCCGCGATGCTGCCTCTCAACCCTGGGACCCCCCCTACAACCCCCCCTTAGAATCTTAAGGGCCCCCCCCCCCCCGCCATCAGCCCCTCCCACTCTTGGGACCCTCCCAAGCACCTCAACCACCCCCCCAAAACCCCTCCCCAGAACTTTGTGCCCCCCCACCATGGGCATTGCCCCCGCCCCGGGCCACTCGAGGAGCCCCCCCCCCCCCCCTTGGCACCCCCCCAGACCCCAACGACCCCCCCCCAACGACCCCCGCCCACATTTAGGAGCCTCCCCAAGCACCCTGAGGACCACCTGACGACCCCCCCGCCCTCACCCCCCTCTCAAAGGTTGAGGACCTTCCATGGGACCCCCCCGCCCGCTTTAGAACACCCACCCCCCCTCCGCCCCCTTCCCACCCTTAGGACCCCCCCGGAATCTCTCACAACTCCCTGCCCCCCCCTTAAAACTTCTGAGACTCCTCCCATGGGCTACCCCTAGACCACTATAGGACCCCCCCCGGACCCCTCCCCACCTTTTGCACACTCCCAGGACACCCCCCAGCCCATAACCCCCCCAATGACACCCCCCCAATGACACCCCCCCGCCGAGCCCCTAGGCCAATCAAAAGCCCCCCCCAGGACCCTCCCTAACGGGGACCTCCCCCCCGCCCCCCGCTAGGGGAGGTCCCAACTTTTCCGGGGGGGTCCCAACTTTTGGGGGGATCCCAGAGGGTCCCATTTGAAGCCCCCCCCCCCCTCACCTCCCCGCGCTCCCGCAGCTGATCGCGGAATGACCCCTCCCGCCCCCCGTCGCGCCTCGGCCCCGCCCCGCCGAGCGCTGATTGGCTGAGAAGGCACGAAGGGGAGGGGGGAGGGGGGGAGAGGCGCACGTGTTGGGGGGTGGGGAGAGGGCTCTTAAAGGGGCGATGGCGGCGAGGGGGGGTCCGCAATGGGGGAGGGGATGGAAGGCGGTGTGGGGCAGGTTAGGGGACAGGGTGGGGCTGAGGGATGGCTATGGGGCAGCCTGTGGGGCAGCTATGGGGCACGGGGCAGGCTGTGGAGCACAGGGTAGGCTGTGGGGCAGCTATGGGGCACAGGGCAGGCTGTGGGGCAGGCTGTGGGGCAGCTATGGGACACGGGGCAGCTATGGGGCACAGGGCAGGCTGTGGGGCAGCTATGGGGCACGGGGCAGGCTGTGGAGCACAGGGTAGGCTGTGGGGCAGCTATGGGGCACAGGGCAGGCTGTGGGGCAGGCTGTGGGGCAGCTATGGGGCACAGGGCAGGCTGTGGGGCAGCTATGGGACACGGGGCAGCTATGGGGCACAGGGCAGGCTGTGGGGCAGCTATGGGGCACGGGGCAGGCTGTGGAGCACAGGGTAGGCTGTGGGGCAGCTATGGGGCACAGGGCAGGCTGTGGGGCAGCTATGGGGCACGGGGCAGCTATGGGGCACAGGGCAGGCTGTGGGGCAGCTATGGGGCACAGGGCAGGCTGTGGAGCACAGGGTAGGCTGTGGGGCAGCTATGGGGCACAGGGCAGGCTGTGGGGCAGGCTGTGGGGCAGCTATGGGGCACGGGGCAGCTATGGGGCACAGGGTAGGCTGTGGGGCAGCTATGGGGCACAGGGCAGGCTGTGGGGCAGGCTGTAGGGCAGCTATGGGGCACGGGGCAGGCTGTGGAGCACAGGGTAGGCTGTGGGGCAGCTATGGGGCACAGGGCAGGCTGTGGGGCAAGCTGTAGGGCAGCTATGGGGCACGGGGCAGGCTGTGGAGCACAGGGTAGGCTGTGGGGCAGCTATGGGGCACAGGGCAGGCTGTGGGGCAGGCTGTAGGGCAGCCATGGGGCACGGGGCAGGCTGTGGGGCAGCCATGGAGCACGGGGCAGCTATGGGGCACAGGGCAGGCTGTGGGGCAGGCTGTGGGGCACACACTGGGCTGTGGGTCAATCTGTGGGGCCCAGCCCTGTCCCTGAGCTGGCGCAGTTCCTGGAGGACCTCCACGGCACCATCGAGACGCGCTGCCAGAGCGGCCTGCAGCCGCCTGCCTATTTCCGGTTCCCGCCCCGAGCCACTTCCGGCGCGCGGCAGCAGAGAGCCGCGAGGGCCGCGCGAGGCAACCATGGCAACGGCGGTGCGGGGCCGGGGGGGGGCAGCGGCCTCCGGGGGTCCTGGGGGAGATGGGAGGGGTCGTGAAGGGGCCAGGAGGGGGTCTGGGGGCGTCCTGAGGAGTTTGGGGAGGCTGGAGGGGGTGGGAGGGGTCGTGAGGGGCATCTGAGGGGGTCCGGGCGCGTCCTGAGTGGGTCGGGAAGAGCCTGGGGGGGTCCTGAGGGGATGTGGGGAGGGTCTTGAGTGGATGGGGGGGAGGTGTCGTGAGATGGATGTGAGGGAGTCGGGGGGGTCCTGGGGAGGGATTTGGGCTTCTGAAGGGGTTTGGGGGCATCCTGGGGGTCCTGGGGGGGGGGGATTGGGGGTTCTGAAGGGGTTTGGGGGGGTCCTGGAGGGGGATTGGGGGTTCTGAAGGGGTTTGGGGGGGCCCTGGGGAGGGGACGGGGGGCACCTGAAGGTGCTCTTATGGGCAGAATAAATGGGGTGGGAAAGCTTCGGGGGGACTGCTTCGGGAAGGGGGGGACAGCCCTGGGGTGCTGAGCTGGAGGGGGGAGTGGTGCGTGCACTCTGGGGTCCCTGACAGCCCCCTCCCCACGTTTTGTGCCCCCAGACCACCAAGGTGCCTGAGGTCCGGGACGTGACCAGGATCGAGCGCATCGGTGAGCCGGGGGGGACCCCAGCTCCGCTCAGGCACCCCCCACCCCCTCCCCGCCGTCCTGGGGGGGGCTAAGCCCCACTTGGGGGTGTCTCTGTCCCCGAGGAGGGGGCTCAGCCCAGCTAGGAGAGGCTGAACCCCCCCTTTTCGCCCCCCCCAGGTGCCCACTCCCACATTCGAGGCCTGGGCTTGGATGATGCCTTGGAACCACGGCAGGTAAGGGGGGGGAGTCCCCCCGGGGGGGTCCTGGGGGGATTTTTATTGGTCTGAGGGGGGAGGAATGTATGGGGAAAAGGAGAGAGGGGGTTGGGGGGGGGCTTGTGAGTGGGGAGGGGCTCCTGGGGGGGAGGGGCTCAGGATCAAGGTGGGGATATGGGCTTGCAGGGGTCCTAAGGTTGGGGAGGGTTTGCTGGGAGCATTCGCAGTGGCCTTGGGGGGTCCTATGGGGGGAGAGTCTCAGAATTTCTAGGGGGGGTCCCACGGGGGTCCCGGGGGGGGGGGGGGGCCGTGTCCTGGGGGGGTGTCTGAGGATTTTAGGGGGTCCAGGGGGGGTTCCAGTGGTGGGGGTGTTCCTACTAGGGGTCCCAAAGGGGGGGAGGAGTGGGCTCATATTGGAGGTCCTGGGCAGGTCTTGGAGGTGGGGGAGCTCCTGTTGAGGGGTCCTGGGGGGGTCCCATGGTGGGGGGGTTTGTACTGGGGGGGGGCCCGCGGGCGGGGGCTTCCTTCTGAGGCGGGGGGTCAAGGCCACGGGGCGGTCCCGGGAGGGTCCCGAGCTCCTGGGCGGCTGCCGCGGGCTCGGGGGGCTCCTCGGGGCGGGGCTGCGGCACTTCCGAACGCAGAAGGCAAAGGTTGGGGCCGAGCCCCCCACGAGCCCCCTGCCCCCCAGGTGTCGCAGGGCATGGTCGGGCAGCTGGCAGCTCGCCGGGCGGCCGGAGTCATCCTGGAGATGATCAAGGAGGGCAAGATCGCGGGCAGGGCCGTGCTGATCGCCGGCCAGCCCGGCACCGGCAAGACCGCCATAGCCATGGGTGGGCACCCGGGTCGGCACCCCCCCCGGCACCCCCTGGCACCCCCCGGCCCCCAGGGGCACCCTCCAGCATCCCCTGGCACCCCCCAGCCCCCAGGGGCACCTCCCTGGCACCCCCTGGGGCACCCCCCTGCACCCCCCGGCAGCCCCTGGCACCGCCCTGGCACCCCCAGCCCCCAGGGGCACCCCCCCGGCACCCCCCGGCCCCCAGGGGTGCCCCACGAGCGTGGGGGGAGGCGGCTGGGAGCTGGGGGAGCTTTTGGGGGGGGGGAGGAGGAGCCTCGAAATGGGGCTGGGGGAAGGGGCCAGAAGGAGGCCAGGAACGAGGAGGGGGAGCCCAGAATTGAGATGGGGCCACCCAGAAAGTGAGGAGGGGGAGCCCCAAAATGGAGGGAGCCTGGGGTGGGGTCCTCAGAGCAGGGCAGAGGGAGCCCCAAAGCAGGGTCAGGGACCCCCGAGGCGGGGCGCGGCGGCCCCGGGGCGGCGCGGTGCAGGCCCCGAGGCTGCGGCGCCCCCCGCAGGCATGGCGCAGGCGCTGGGTGCCGACACGCCCTTCACCGCCATCGCCGGCAGCGAGATCTTCTCGCTGGAGATGAGTCGCACCGAGGCTCTCACCCAGGCCTTCCGCCGCTCCATCGGCGTGCGCATCAAGTGAGCAGCCCGCCCTGCCCCCCCGGGGACCCCAGGCTGCCCCCACCCTGCCCCCCCGGGGTGACCCCCGGGCTGCCCCCCCCCTGCCCCCCCGGGGTGAGCCCCGGGCTGCCCCCCCCCTGCCCCCCCGGGGTGACCCCCGGGCTGCCCCCCCCCTGCCCCCCCGGGGTGACCCCCGGGCTGCCCCCCCCCTGCCCCCCCGGGGTGACCCCCGGGCTGCCCCCACCCTGCCCCCCCGGGGTGACCCCCGGGCTGCCCCCACCCTGCCCCCTGGGGTGACCCCCGGGCTGCCCCCACCCTGCCCCCCCGGGGACCCCGGGCTGCCCCCACCCTGCCCCCCCAGGGTGACCCCCGGGCTGCCCCCACCCTGCCCCCTGGGGGGACCCCAGGCTGCCCTGCCCCCACCCTGCCCCCCCGGGGTGACCCCTGGGCTGCCCTGCCCCCCCCCCCGCCCCCCTGGGGTGACCCCCAGGCTGCCCTGCCCCCACCCTGCCCCCCCGGGGTGACCCCGGGGCTGCCCTGCCCCCACCCGGCCCCCCCTGGGGTGACCCCCGGGCTGCCCTGCCCCCACCCTGCCCCCCCCGGGGTGACCCCTGGGCTGCCCTGCACCCCCCCCGCCCCCCTGGGGTGACCCCTGGGCTGCCCTGCCCCCACCCTGCCCCCCCGGGGTGACCCCCGGGCTGCCCTGCCCCCACCCTGCCCCCCCTGGGGTGACCCCCGGGCTGCCCTGCCCCCACCCTGCCCCCCCTGGGGTGACTCCTGGGCTGCCCTGCCCCCACCCTGCCCCCCCTGGGGTGACCCCCGGGCTGCCCTGCCCCCCCCCCGCCCCCCTGGGGTGACCCCCGGGCTGCCCTGCCCCCCCCCTGCCCCCCCTGGGGTGACCCCCGGGCTGCCCTGCCCCAACCCTGCTCCCCCTGGGGTGACCCCCGGGCTGCCCTGCCCCCACCCTGCCCCCCCTGGGGTGACCCCCGGGCTGCCCTGCCCCCACCCTGCCCCCCCTGGGGTGACCCCTGGGCTGCCCTGCCCCCCCCCTGCCCCCCCTGGGGTGACTCCTGGGCTGCCCTGCCCCAACCCTGCCCCCCCTGGGGTGACCCCCGGGCTGCCCTGCCCCCCCCCCTGCCCCCCCTGGGGTGACTCCTGGGCTGCCCTGCCCCCACCCTGCCCCCCCTGGGGTGACCCCCGGGCTGCCCTGCCCCCACCCTGCCCCCCTGGGGTGACTCCTGGGCTGCCCTGCCCCCACCCTGCCCCCCCCGGGCTGCCCTGCCCCCACCCTGCCCCCCTGGGGTGACCCCCAGGCTGCCCTGCCCCCACCCTGCCCCCCCCGGGCTGCCCTGCCCCCCCCCTTCCTGGGGCTGCCCTGCCCCTGCCTCTGCCCCTAGGGGTGACCCCCCCTGGGCTGCCCTGCCCCCCAGGGTGAGCCCCCAGGCTGCCCTGCCCCCCCCCCCCAGGGGTGCCCCCTCTGGGGGTGCCCTGCCCCCACGCCCCGCTGAGGCCGCTGGGGGGCGCCTGCTCCTAGGGAGGAAGCGGAGATCATCGAGGGGGAGGTGGTGGAGATCCAGATCGATCGGCCAGCCAGCGGCACGGTGAGAGGCCCCAGCCCCCCAGGAGCACCCCCAAAGGCAGCACAGCACCCCAAACCCTGCCCCCGAGCCCCAGGCTCCTCCCGGGTACCCCACAGTGCCTCAGGGGGCTGCAGGAGCACCTCGGGATGGCCCAAAGTGGCCTTGAGGCCTCCTGAATCCTTCAACGTGCCCCCAGACCGCTTCAAAGTAACCCTCAAGTCACCTCAGGGTCCCCCAAAATCCTGGGGGCACCTCCAAAGCTCCTTGGGGTACCCCAGCACTGCTCAGAGCACCCCTAACCCCCCCAGGCCTCTCCAGGGCCTCAGAAGTCTCTCAGAGGACTTCAAAAAGGGTCAAAGCCTCTCCCCAGAACTGCTCAGAGTGGGCTGGAGCGCCCCCAAAACCCTCCCAAAGGCCTCAGGGCACCCCAGGAGTGCTCAGGGCACCCCAAAAGCGTTCAGGGCACCCCAACATGCTCCCCCCAGGGCACCAAGGTGGGGAAGCTGACCCTGAAGACCACAGAGATGGAGACCATTTACGACCTGGGCACCAAGATGATCGAGTCTCTAACCAAGGAGAAGGTGCAGGCAGGGTGAGTCGGGGGGGGGACCCCAAGCTAGGGCGAGGGAGGTGGGGGTCAGGTCAGGGAGCTCAAAATGGTCATCCAAACAGGGCAAGAGGAGCTCAAAGTGGGGGCTGGGAGCCCCAGATGGGGCTTGAGGAGCTTGAGCTGGGATGAAGGGACTCCCAAACAGCTGGATGTGGGCAGCAAGGCCTCCACATGGGGCCTGGAGGAGGCCAACATGAGGTCGGGGGGGCCCAAAGCTAGATGAGGAGAGCTGGAAAGAAGGGCAGAGAGCCCTGGGGGGGACCCCCCAGCGGCAGGGGGACCCCAGGGCCAAAGCTGTGCTGCTTGCCAGGGACGTGATCACCATCGACAAGGCCACGGGCAAGATCTCCAAGCTCGGCCGCTCCTTCACCCGGGCACGGGACTACGACGCCATGGGCTCCCAGGTGCGCCGGAGCGGGGCGGGGGGAGACAGGAGCGGGGCGGGGGGAGACAGGAGCGGGGCGGGGGGAGACCGGAGCGGGGCGGGGTGAGACCGGAGAGGGGCGGGGGGAGACAGGAGAGGGGCGGGGGGAGACTGGAGCGGGGCGGGGGGAGACAGGAGAGGGGCGGGGGGAGACAGGAGAGGGGCGGGGGGAGACTGGAGCGGGGCGGGGGGAGACCGGAGAGGGGCGGGGGGAGACTGGAGCGGGGCGGGGGGAGACAGGAGAGGGGCGGGGGGAGACTGGAGCGGGGCGGGGGGAGACTGGAGCGGGGCGGGGGGAGACAGGAGAGGGGCGGGGGGAGACAGGAGAGGGGCGGGGGGAGACAGGAGCGGGGCGGGGGGGAGACTGGAGCGGGGCGGGGGGAGACTGGAGCGGGGCGGGGGGAGACAGGAGCGGGGCGGGGGGAGACTGGAGCGGGGCGGGGGGAGACAGGAGCGGGGCGGGGGGAGACAGGAGAGGGGCGGGGGGGAGACAGGAGCGGGGCGGGGGGGAGACAGGAGAGGGGGCGGGGGGAGACAGGAGCGGGGCGGGGGGAGACTGGAGCGGGGCGGGGGGAGACAGGAGCGGGGCGGGGGGAGACAGGAGAGGGGCGGGGGGAGACAGGAGAGGGGCGGGGGGAGACTGGAGCGGGGCGGGGGGAGACTGGAGCGGGGCGGGGGGGAGACAGGAGAGGGGCGGGGGGAGACAGGAGAGGGGCGGGGGGAGACCGGAGCGGGGCGGGGGGAGACAGGAGGCGGGGCGGGGGGAGACAGGAGCGGGGCGGGGGGAGACTGGAGCGGGGCGGGGGGGAGACAGGAGAGGGGCGGGGGGGAGACAGGAGAGGGGCGGGGGGAGACTGGAGCGGGGCGGGGGGAGACAGGAGCGGGGCGGGGGGAGACAGGAGAGGGGCGGGGGGAGACAGGAGAGGGGCGGGGGGGAGACCGGAGCGGGGCGGGGGGAGACAGGAGAGCGGCGGGGGGAGACTGGGAGCGGGCGGGGGGGAGACTGGAGCGGGGCGGGGGGAGACTGGAGCGGGGGCGGGGGGAGACAGGAGAGGGGCGGGGGGAGACTGGAGCGGGGCGGGGGGAGACTGGAGCGGGGCGGGGGGGAGACAGGAGAGGGGCGGGGGGAGACTGGAGCGGGGGCGGGGGGAGACAGGAGAGGGGCGGGGGGAGACAGGAGAGGGGCGGGGGGAGACTGGAGAGGGGCGGGGGAGACAGGAGAGGGGCGGGGGGAGACTGGAGAGGGGGCGGGGGAGACAGGAGAGGGCGGGGGAGACAGGAGAGGGGGCGGGGGGAGACCGGAGCGGGGGCGGGGGGAGACAGGAGAGGGGCGGGGGGAGACTGGAGTGGGGCGGGGGAGACAGGAGAGGGGCGGGGGGAGACAGGAGCGGGGGCGGGGGGAGACAGGAGCGGGGCGGGGGGAGACAGGAGAGGGGCGGGGGGAGACTGGAGCGGGGCGGGGGAGACAGGAGCGGGGCGGGGGGAGACAGGAGAGGGGCGGGGGGAGACAGGAGAGGGGCGGGGGGAGACCGGAGAGGGGCGGGGGGAGACTGGAGCGGGGCGGGGGGAGACTGGAGCGGGGCGGGGGGAGACAGGAGAGGGGCGGGGGGAGACCGGAGCGGGGCGGGGGGAGACTGGAGAGGGGCGGGGGGAGACTGGAGAGGGGCGGGGGGAGACAGGAGAGGGGCGGGGGGAGACAGGAGAGGGGCGGGGGGGAGACCGGAGCGGGGCGGGGGGAGACAGGAGAGGGGCGGGGGGAGACTGGAGAGGGGCGGGGGGAGACTGGAGCGGGGCGGGGGAGACTGGAGGAGGGGGCGGGGGGAGGACAGGAGCGGGGCGGGGGAGACTGGAGCGGCGGCGGGGGGAGACTGGAGCGGGGCGGGGGGAGACAGGAGAGGGGCGGGGGGAGACCGGAGCGGGGCAGAGGGGGGCAGGGGGAGACCGGAGCGGGGCTGGGGGAGACTGGAGAGGGGCAGAGGAAGACCGGATTGGGGCAGAGGGAGACCATAGGGATATGAAAGGGTGGCAGAGGGATACCCTAGGGTGGCAGAGGGATACCCTAGGGTGGCAGAGGGGGGCGGCTGGGGGGCAGGGGGAGGCTCGGGCTGCCTCTGACCCCCTCCTCGCCGCCCCTCGCCCCTGCCCCCCACAGACCAAGTTCGTGCAGTGCCCGGACGGGGAGCTGCAGAAGCGGAAGGAGGTGGTGCACACGGTGTCGCTGCACGAGATCGACGTCATCAACAGCCGCACCCAGGGCTTCCTGGCGCTCTTCTCGGGTACCGCCCCGCAGCCGCCCCACAGCCCCCAGCTGCCCCGCAGCCGCCCCACAGCTGCCCCACAGCCGCCCCTGCAGCCCCGCAGCCGCCCCACAGCTGCCCCCACAGCTGCCCCTGCAGCCCTGCCGCCGCCCCTGCAGCCCCGCAGCCGCCCCAGAGCTGCCCCTGCAGCCCCGCAGCCACCCCTGCAGCCCCACAGCCGCCCCGCAGCCGCCCCTGCAGCCCCGCCGCCGCCCCTGCAGCCCCGCAGCCGCCCCGCAGCCGCCCCTGCAGCCCCACAGCCGCCCCGCAGCCGCCCCAGAGCTGCCCCTGCAGCCCCGCAGCCACCCCGCCGCCGCCCCTGCAGCCCCGCAGCCGCCCCTGCAGCCCCACAGCCGCCCCGCAGCCACCCCGCAGCCACCCCTGCAGCCCCACAGCCGCCCCGCAGCCACCCCGCAGCCACCCCTGCAGCCCACAGCCACCCCGCAGCCACCCCTGCAGCCCCGCAGCCGCCCCGCAGCCGCCCCGCAGGCCGCCCCTGCAGCCCCGCAGCCGCCCCAGAGCTGCCCCTGCAGCCCCGCCGCCGCCCCGCAGCCGCCCCTGCAGCCCCACAGCCGCCCCGCAGCCACCCCGCAGCCACCCCTGCAGCCCCGCCGCCGCCCCGCAGCCGCCCCCTGCAGCCCCGCAGCCACCCCGCAGCCACCCCGCAGCCACCCCTGCAGCCCCACAGCCGCCCCACAGCCACCCCGCAGCCACCCCTGCAGCCCCGCCGCCGCCCCGCAGCCGCCCCTGCAGCCCTGCAGCTGCCCCACGGCCGCCCCTGCAGCCCTGCAGCTGCCCCACGGCCGCCCCTGCAACCCTGCAGCCGCCCCACAGCCACCCCTGCAGCCCCACAGCTGCCCCGCAGCCACCCCAGAGCTGCCCCTGCAGCCCCCACATGGCTCCTTCCCAGCCCAGGTTTTCCTCCTGCTGGGCTTGGCTACACCTCCCTGCCCCCCAAGTGCCCCCTCCTGCCCCACAAGGGTCCTCCCTGTCCCATATCTGCCCCCAAGTGCCCTGCTTGCCCACTACGTGCCCCTTCCTGCCTCATATCTGCCCCCCAAGTGCCTTGCTTGCCCCCTAAGTGCCCCTCCCTGTCCCATATCTGACCCCCAAGTGCCCTGCTTGCGCCCTGCATGCCCCTTCCTGCCTCATATCTGCCCCCCAGGTGCCCTGCTTGCCCCCTAAGTGCCCCTTCCTGCCCCATATCTGCCTCCCAGCTGCTTCTGGAGTCCCCAGATTGCTCCTTCCCAGCCCATGGCTTCCTTATGCTGGGCTTGCCTACACCTCCCTGCCCCCTAAGTGCCCCCTCCTGCCCCATAACTGGCCCCAGAGCCCCCAGAACTGCCCTCAGGAACCCCAAGGCCCCTCCCAGCCCCTTCTAACCACCCCCAGGCCTCCCAGACCCGCTGTCAACCTCTCCATAACCCCCTCAAAGCTCCTCCCAGCCCCTCCCAACCCCCCCCAACCTCCCCCCAATGCCCCCCAAAGTCCCTGCCCCTCCCCCTGAGCCCCCTGCCTGCTGCCCCAGGCGACACCGGGGAGATCAAGGCGGAGGTCCGGGAGCAGATCAACGCCAAGGTGGCCGAGTGGAGGGAGGAAGGCAAAGCCGACGTCATCCCCGGGGTGAGGCCCCCCAGAGACCCCCCCTTCAGCTCCTTCAACCCCACCTGGAGCCCCCCACAAGCCCCCTCCTGCCCCCCAGGTGCTGTTCATTGACGAGGTTCACATGCTGGACATCGAGTGCTTCTCCTTCCTGAACCGCGCCCTGGAGAGCGACATGGCCCCGGTGCTCATCATGGCCACCAACAGAGGCATCACCAGGTGCTGGCAGCCCCCCCCGGGACCCCCACGGCTGACCCGAGCCTCCTGACCCCCCAAACCCCCCACAGCTGCCCCTGAGCCTCCTGACCCCCCCAAGCCCCCCATAGCTGCCCCTGAGCCTCCTGACCCCCCCAAGCCCCCCATAGCTGCCCCTGAGCCTCCTGACCCCTTCACCGCCGCCCCCGAGCTGCCCCCGAGCCGCCCCAGAGCCGCCCCTGGATTGCCCCTGAGCTGCCCCCGAGCCGCCCCAGAGCCGCCCCTGGATTGCCCCTGAGCTGCCCCTGAGCCGCCCCAGAGCCGCCCCTGGATTGCCCCTGAGCCGCCCCAGAGCCGCCCCTGGATTGCCCCTGAGCCGCCCCTGGATTGCCCCCGAGCCGCCCCCAAGCCGCCCCCGAGCTGCCCCAGAGCCGCCCCTGGATTGCCCCTGAGCTGCCCCCGAGCCGCCCCAGAGCCGCCCCTGGATTGCCCCTGAGCTGCCCCTGGATTGCCCCCGAGCCGCCCCTGGATTGCCCCCGAGCCGCCCCCGAGCCGCCCCCGAGCTGCCCCAGAGCCGCCCCTGGATTGCCCCTGAGCTGCCCCCGAGCCGCCCCAGAGCCGCCCCTGGATTGCCCCCAAGCCACCCCAGAGCCGCCCCTGGATTGCCCCTGAGCTGCCCCCGAGCCACCCCAGAGCCGCCCCTGGATTGCCCCAGAGCCGCCCCTGGATTGCCCCCGAGCCGCCCCCTGGATTGCCCCCGAGCCGCCCCCGAGCTGCCCCAGAGCCGCCCCTGGATTGCCCCCGAGCTGCCCCCGAGCTGCCCCAGAGCCGCCCCTGGATTGCCCCTGAGCTGCCCCAGAGCCGCCCCAGGATTGCCCCCGAGCCACCCCAGAGCCGCCCCTGGATTGCCCCCGAGCCGCCCCAGAGCCGCCCCTGGATTGCCCCTGAGCTGCCCCTGAGCCGCCCCAGAGCCGCCCCTGGATTGCCCCTGAGCTGCCCCTGGATTGCCCCTGGATTGCCCCCGAGCCGCCCCCGAGCCGCCTGTGCCCCCTGCCCGCTGCAGGATCCGGGGCACCAACTACCAGAGCCCCCACGGGCTGCCCATCGACCTGCTGGACCGGCTGCTGATCATCTCCACCGCGCCCTACAGCGACAAGGAGACCAAACAGATCCTCAAGATCAGGTGGGAGGCGCCCCCCCCGCCCCCTCCCCGGGCCGGCCCCGCCCCGGCCCCGCCCCGCTGAGCGCCGCTGCCGCAGGTGCGAGGAGGAGGACGTGGAGATGAGCGACGACGCCTACGCGGTGCTGACCCGCATCGGGCTGGAGACCTCCCTGCGCTACGCCATCCAGCTGATCACCGCCGCCAGCCTGGTGGCCAGGAAGAGGAAGGTGGGGCAGGGGAGGGGGACAGGGTGGGGGCAGAGAGGGTACAGGATGGGGGCAGCATGGGGGCAGGGTGGGGGCAGATAGGGTACAGGATGGGGAGCAGCATGGGGGCAGATAGGGTACAGGATGGGGGGCAGGATGAGTACAGGATGGGGGGCAGCATGGGGGCAGATAGGGTACAGGATGGGGGGGCAGCATGGGGGCAGATAGGGTACAGGATGGGGGCAGATAGGGTACAGGATGGGGGGCAGCATGGGGGCAGATAGGGTACAGGATGGGGGGCAGGATGGGTACAGGATGGGGGGCAGGATGGGGGCAGATAGGGTACAGGATGGGGGGCAGCATGGGGGCAGATAGGGTACAGGATGGGGGCAGGATGGGGGCAGATAGGGTGCAGCATGGGGGCAGATAGGGTACAGGATGGGGGCAGGATGGGGGCAGATAGGGTGCAGCATGGGGGCAGATAGGGTACAGGATGGGGGCAGGATGGGGGCAGATAGGGTACAGGATGGGGGCAGATAGGGTACAGGATGGGGGGCAGCATAGGGGCAGGATGGGGGCAGATAGGATACAGGATGGGGGGCAGGAGGGGGCAGGATGGGGGCAGATAGGATACAGGATGGGGGGCAGGATGGGGGCAGATAGGATACAGGATGGGGGCAGCATGGGGGCAGGATGGGGGCAGATAGGGTACAGGATGGGGGGCAGGATGGGTACAGGATGGGGGCAGATAGGATACAGGATGGGGGCAGCATGGGGGCAGCATGGGGGCAGATAGGGTACAGGATGGGGGCAGATAGGGTACAGGATGGGGGGCAGCATAGGGGCAGGATGGGGCAGATAGGATACAGGATGGGGGGCAGGAGGGGGCAGGATGGGGGCAGATAGGATACAGGATGGGGGCAGCATGGGGGCAGGATGGGGGCAGATAGGGTACAGGATGGGGGCAGCATGGGGGCAGGATGGGGGCAGATAGGGTACAGGATGGGGGGCAGGATGGGTACAGGATGGGGGGCAGGATGGGGGCAGATAGGGTACAGGATGGGGGCAGATAGGGTACAGGATGGGGGGCAGGAGGGGGCAGGATGGGGGCAGATAGGATACAGGATGGGGGCAGATAGGGTACAGGATGGGGGCAGATAGGGTACAGGATGGGGGGCAGCATGGGGGCAGATAGGGTACAGGATGGGGGGCAGGATGGGTACAGGATGGGGGGCAGGATGGGGGCAGATAGGGTACAGGATGGGGGGCAGGATGGGTACAGGATGGGGGGCAGGATGGGGGCAGATAGGGTACAGGATGGGGGCAGATAGGGTACAGGATGGGGGGCAGGATGGGGGCAGATAGGGTACAGGATGGGGGCAGATAGGGTACAGGATGGGGGCAGGATGGGGGCAGATAGGGTGCAGCATGGGGGCAGGATGGGGGCAGATAGGGTACAGGATGGGGGGCAGCATAGGGGCAGAATGGGGCAGATAGGATACAGGATGGGGGGCAGGATGGGGGCAGATAGGATACAGGATGGGGGGCAGCATGGGGGCAGATAGGGTACAGGATGGGGGGCAGCATAGGGGCAGGATGGGGCAGATAGGATACAGGATGGGGGGCAGGAGGGGGCAGGATGGGGGCAGATAGGGTACAGGATGGGGGGCAGGATGGGGGCAGATAGGATACAGGATGGGGGCAGCATGGGGGCAGGATGGGGGCAGATAGGGTACAGGAAGGGGGCAGAATGGGGGCAGATAGGGTACAGGATGGGGGCAGCATGGGGGCAGATAGGATACAGGATGGGGGGCAGGATGGGGGCAGATAGGATACAGGATGGGGGGCAGGATGGGGGCAGATAGGATACAGGATGGGGGGCAGGATGGGGGCAGATAGGATACAGGATGGGGGCAGCATGGGGGCAGATTCTGGGACCTCCCCCCCTCAGTTCTGGGGGGCTCAGCCGCAGGTGCAGGACACTGAGCAGCTCCTGGGGGAGGGGGTTTGAGGAGAGGGTCTCTGGAGCTGGGGGAGGCCGGGGGGCCAGGAGGGGCCCTGGGGATCCCCCTCTGAACGTTGGGCCCCAGGGCTCGGAGGTGCAGGTGGAGGACATCAAGAGAGTCTACTCCCTGTTCCTGGACGAGTCTCGCTCCACGCAGTACATGAGGGAGTACCAGGAGGCCTTCCTCTTCAACGAGCTGAGTCAGCACCCCGGGGGCAGGGGGGAGTGGGAGTGGGGGGGGAGTGGGAGCGAGTGGAAGGGACTGGGAGGGGCTAGGGAGGGGAGTGGGAGGGGCGAGGGAGTGGGAGGGGAGTGGGAGGGGATAGGGAGGGACTGGGAGGGGATAGGGAGGGACTGGGAGGAGTGGGAGGGACTGGGAGGAGTGGGAGGGACTGGGAGGAGTGGGAGGGACTGGGGAGGGGATAGGAGGGGACTGGGAGGGGATAGGGAGGGACTGGGAGGGGATAGGGAGGGACTGGGAGGAGTGGAAGGGACTGGGAGGGGATAGGGAGGGACTGGGAGGAGTGGGAGGGACTGGGAGGAGTGGAAGGGACTGGGAGGGGATAGGGAGGGACTGGGAGGGGATAGGGAGGGACTGGGAGGGGACTAGGGAGGGACTGGGAGGAGTGGGAGGGGCTAGGGAGGGGCTAGGGAGGGGACTGGGATGAGTGGGAGGGACTGGGAGGAGTGGGAGGGACTGGGAGGAGTGGGAGGGACTGGGAGGAGTGGGAGGGGATAGGGAGGGGCTAGGGAGGGGACTGGGATGAGTGGGAGGGGCTAGGGAGGGACTGGGAGGGGCTAAGGGCCTGGGGGCGCAGGGGAGGCTGTGGGAGGCCAGGGCAGGGAACCGGGAGGCCGCCGGGTCCATACTGGTGGCCACTGGTGACCCTCCCCCCCCCCGCCCCCTTCCCTCCACAGAGGCTGAATCAATGGAGACGCCGTGACGCGACCACGCCCCCTCCCATAAGCCCCGCCCCAGCCCCTCCCCCAAGCCCTTCCCCCCCATAAATGCCAGGTCGGTCCCAGGCTGCTGGGGGGCAAGTTTATTTGGGGCTCGGGGGGGTCTCAGCCATCGCTGAAGAGGAAGAAGAGCCTGCGGTGGGGGGCAGGGGCCGCGGCCAGGCAGGGCACGAAGGGCACAGCCCTGACCTCACTGAAGCCCTCCGACGGGGAGGGGGGCACGAAGCGCTTCCTGGGGGGAGGGGAGAGGTCAAAGGCCACCCCCCACACCCCCCCCCCCAAAATGCCCCCCCGGGGACATCCCCAAGCCCTCAAATCCACTCTGCCCTCCTCCCCCCAGCGTGGGTCCTAAACCCCTCAGGACCCCCCTACGGAACCCCCCAGCTCAGGACCCCTTCCCCCCCCTACATCCCCTGGGACCCCCCCAGCTCAGGACCCCTCCCCCCCCCACCCCCAGGGACCCCCCCAGCTCAGGACCCCTCTCCCCCTGGGACTCCCCCAGCTCAGGACCCCTCCCCCCCCCACCCCCTGGAACCCTCCCCAGCTCAGGACCCCCTCCCCTCCAAGTCCTCCTCCCTCAACCCCCCTCAGGATCCCCCCCAGCCCCCCCCCCGACCTGTAGCTGTGCAGCACAGGGGCAGTGACAGGGGGGTGGCCACTCTGCGTCAGCTCCCGGAACTGGAGGGGCAGCACCCCAAAAATGGGGGGCAGGGGGGTCAGGCACCCCCCCAGAACCCCCCCAGCACCCAGATTGAGGACCCCCCCCCAAAAAAACCCTTCAAAACCCCTCCCCCCAACAGCACCAAGGACCCCCCAAACCTCCCCTGAGACCCCCAAAGCCAGCCCCTAAGCCCCCCTGCAAGGACCCCCCAAACCTGAGACCCCCAAAGCCAGCCCTACGCCCCCCTGCAAGGACCCCCAAATCTGAGACCCCCAAAGCCAGCCCTAAGCCCCCCTGCAAGGACCCCCAAACCTCCCTGAGACCCCCACAGCCAGCCCCCTAAGCCCCCTGCAAGGACCCCCAAACCTGAGACCCCCAAAGCCAGCCCTAAGCCCCCCTGCAAGGACCCCCAAACCTCCCTGAGACCCCCAAAGCCAGCCCTAAGCCCCCTCAAGGACCCCCCCCAAACCTGAGACCCCCAAAGCCAGCCCTAAACCCTTCCCCCAGCCCCCTCCTGTCCCCCCCAGTCCCCTCAACGCGTCCTGACAACCTCCTTTAAGCCCCCCCCCCCATTGCATGAGCCCCCCCAGGGACACCCCCAGCCCCCCCCTCACCCTGCAGTTGTGTTGGCTTGCTCCAGGCTGGCTGTGAAGTGCAGGCAGCGGCAGGGCACAGAGGCTGCCTGGGCACAGGCCACGTACCTGGGGGGGGGCAGGGGTCCCCAGGCCATCAGGGAGGGCTGCACAGGGACCCCCAAACCCTCTCCCCTCTCCCCTGCCCCCACTTTGAGCCTCACCTCTGCCTGGACTCGGGGTCAGGGTTGGTGTTGTCGACCACCACAGGCTGGCCCCTGGCCAGGGCAGCCTGGCAGGCAGCCACGCAGCGCTGCCAGGAGCCCAGGCTGTCCTGCGGGCACAGGGGGGTTGGAGGGCTCCCAGGGGGGGCTGGGGGCACGGGGGGGTTGGAGGGCTCCCTACGGGTGGGCTGGGGGCACGGGGTGGGTTGGAGAGCTCCCACGGGGGGCTGGGGGGCACGGGGGGTTGGAGGCAGCTCCCAGGGGGGCTGGGGCGCGGGGGGTTGGAGAGGCTCCCACGGGGGCTGGGGGGCACGGGGGGGTTGGAGCGGCTCCCTGGGGGGCTGGGGGTGCGGGGGGGGTTGGAGGGCTCCCACGGGGGGCTGGGGGCACAGGGGGGTTGGAGGGCTCCCACGGGGGGCTGGGGGCGCGGGGGGGTTGGAGGGCTCCCACGGGGGGCTGGGGGGCACGGGGGGGTTGGAGGGCTCCCACGGGGGGCTGGGGGCGCGGGGGGCTCACCCTGTTGACGTAGGCATAGCCAGCAGGGACGAAGTGAGACTTCAGGAAGGTTGATTTTCCAGCTGAGGGCAGAGGTCAGAGGTCATGGGGGGGGCAAAGGGTGAGGTTGAAGGTTGGGGGGGGGGGTCCCGGGGGGGGTCCTGGCACGGGACCTGAGGGGCTCGGGAGGGTCCCAGGGGAGGGAAGGATCCTGAGGCCCCTGGGAGGGTTTTGGGGTCCAGAAGACTCAGGGGGCAGAGGGAGGTCCCAGAGCGGCCACTAGGGGTCGGGGCAAGGGTCAGAGGTGGGGAGCCCGGGGGTCAAAGGGCAGAGGTCACTCACCCCCAGGGTAGCCAACGGCCACCACCAGCTCGGGGCCAGAGCCCAGCAGGGAGGCTCCGGGGGGGGCCGGGGGGGAGGCCTCGTGGCGCAGCTTGCGCTGGGGGGGCAGAGGGCAAAGGTCAGGGGAGGGCAAAGGTCAAAGGGACAGAGGATAAAGGGCAGAGCTCACTCACGGGGTCAAAGGTCGGGAGGTCAAAGGGTGCCGGAGGCCAACCCAGGAAGAACTCCTCTGGAGTCTGGAAGCTGAGCTCAGCGTTGAGAGCAAACTGGGGAGGGGGCAGGGGTCAAGGGGGGCACAGGGGTCATGGGGGCACAGGGGTCATGGGGGGCACGGGGGTCATGGGGGGCACAGGGGTCATGGGGGGCACAGGGGTCATGGGGGGCACGGGGGGGTCACAGGGGGGCACGGGGGATGGACACGGGGGGGGGGCAGAAGGGGTCCAGTAGAGGGGGAGTTCAATTCTTCCGTGGGCTCCTGGGGGGGTTCCCACTGCTGGGAGGGGTCAAGGAGTCCTGGGAAGAGTCCCCAGAACTGGGGAGGGACCTGGGGGGGTGTCCTGGGCAGGGGGGTGTCCTGGGCAGGGGTGCCTGGGCAGGGGGTGCCTGGGCAGGGGGGTGCTGGGCAGGGGGTGCCTGGGCAGGGGGGGTGCCTGGGCAGGGGGTGCTCTGGGCAGGGTGGGGTGCCGGGCAGGGGGTGCCCTGGGCAGGGGTGGTGCCCCTGGGCAGGGGTGCCCTGGGCAGAGGGGGTGCCCTGGCAGGGGGGGTGCCCTGGGCAGGGGGTGCCCTGGGCAGGGGGTGCCCTGGGCAGGGGGTGCCTGGGCAGGGGGTGCCCTGGGCAGGGGGTGCCTGGGCAGGGGGTGCCCTGGGCAGGGGGGGTGCCCTGGGCAGGGGGTGTCCTGGGCAGGGGGGCCCTGGGCAGGGGGTGCCTGGGCAGGGGGTGCCTGGGCAGGGGGTGCCTGGGCAGGGGGTGCCTGGGCAGGGGGGCCCTGGGGGCCTCACCAATCGATCACTGCAGGAGAAATCCTTCTTGCGGCCTGGGGCCCACAGCTGGGGGCGGCCTGCAGCATCTGGGGGGGCCCGGGGGGGCGCTGGGGTCAGGACCCCCCCCAGGCTCCCCGAGACCCCCAACCCCCCCAGATTCCCCCCCCCAAGACCCTCAGGGGTTCTCCAGGACCCCCACACTGCCCCATGGCCCCTCCCCCACCAGGACCCCAATCCCTGCTGGGACCCTCCCAAGACCCCCGCCCCCCCCCGGCCCCCCCCGCCCCCCCCTCACCTCCTACATAGAAGCTGTCAGGCACCGACACCGCGACTGCGCCGTTGGCCTGCGGAGAGCCAGGCAGGCTGGGCCAGGCTGCACCAAGCCAGGCCGGGCCAACTGCCCCCTCAGCAGCCCCCAGAGCCCCCCAGTGCCCCCCAGAGCCCCCCAGTGCCCCCCATACCTTCTCACAGAGGTGGTCCCACATCCCCAGCAGAGGCTTCCTGTAGATCCCTGGCCCAGTTGCCACCAGTATCTGTACTGGGAGGGCACCAAACAGCTTGGGGGGCAGGGCCCCAGGAGCCTGGGGGGGGTCCCTGACAAGGGCTGGGAGACACTGGGGGGGGGCTGGGGGGAGTGGAACCCACCAGGGGGGAGTGGGAACCTGCTGGGGGGCACGGGGGGGATGGCGGACCCAGTGGGGGGCACTGGGGGGGAGTGGGAACCCACCGGGGGGGAGTGGGAACCTGCTGGGAACCCACTGGGGGGCACTGGGAGCCCACTGGGGGGGAGTGGGGGGGAGTGGGAACCCACTGTGGGGCACTGGGGGGGAGTGGGGGGGAGTGGGAACCCACTGGGGGGCACTGGGGGGGAGTGGGGGGGAGTGGGAACCCACTGGGGGGCACTGGGGGGGGGACCGGCCCCCAAGTGGTGCGAGCTGGGAGGGAGCTGGGGGGAAGCAGCTTGACTGGGCTGGGAGGAAGCTTTTCGGGGGGGGAGAGGTCCTGGGGGGTCCAGTGCTGGGAGGAGCCGGGGGGGGGTCCCCACGTCGGGGAGGGGGCTGAGAGACCTGCAGGGGCAGCGCCAGGAGCTGGCAGACAGCCTCCAGCTTGGCCTTGAGCTGCGCGACCGGGAGGCGACCTCGGGAGACCCCCAGCTGGTTGGTGAGGACAACGAGCTGGGGGCAGAGCGGGGGCAGAGAGGGGTCAGGGGGCAGAGCAGGGTCAGGGGGCAGAGCGGGGTCAGGGGGCAGAGCAGGGGTCGGGGGCAGAGCAGGGGTCAGGGGGCAGAGCAGGGGTCGGGGGCAGAGCAGGGGTCGGGGGGCAGAGCAGGGTCGGGGGCAGAGCAGGGGTCAGGGGGCAGAGCAGGGTCGGGGGCAGAGCAGGGGTCAGGGGGCAGAGCGGGGGTCAGGGGCAGAGCGGGGGTCAGGGGGCAGAGCAGGGGTCGGGGGCAGAGCGGGGGTCAGGGGGCAGAGCGGGGTCGGGGGGCAGAGCGGGGGTCGGGGGGCAGAGCAGGGGTCGGGGGGCAGAGCAGGGGTCGGGGGGCAGAGCGGGGGTCGGGGGGCAGAGCGGGGGTCGGGGGGCAGAGCGGGGGGTCAGGGGGCAGAGCAGGGGTCAGGGGCAGAGCAGGGGTCGGGGGCAGAGCAGGGGTCGGGGGCAGAGCAGGGGTCGGGGGCAGAGCAGGGTCGGGGGGCAGAGCAGGGGTCAGGGGGCAGAGCAGGGGTCGGCGGGGCAGAGCAGGGGTCGGGGGCAGAGCAGGGGTCGGGGGGCAGAGTCGGGGGCAGAGCAGGGGTCAGAGCGGGGTCGGGGGGCAGAGCAGGGGTCGGGGGGCAGAGCAGGGGTCGGGGGGCAGAGCAGGGGGCAGGTCAGGGGGCAGAGCAGGGGTCGGGGGGCAGAGCGGGGTCAGGGGGCAGAGCAGGGGTCGGGGGCAGAGCAGGGTCGGGGGGCAGAGCAGGGGGCAGGGGGCAGAGCAGGGTCGGGGGCAGAGCAGGGGTTCGGGGCAGAGCAGGGGGCAGGTCAGGGGGCAGAGCAGGGGTCGGGGGCAGAGCAGGGTCAGGGGGCAGAGCAGGGGTTCGGGGGCAGAGCAGGGGGCAGGTCAGGGGGCAGAGCAGGGGTCGGGGGCAGAGCAGGGTCAGGGGGCAGAGCAGGGGGCAGGTCAGGGGTCAGAGCGGGGTCGGGGGCAGAGCAGGGGGCAGGTCAGGGGTCAGAGCGGGGTCGGGGGCAGAGCAGGGGTCGGGGGGCAGAGCAGGGGTCAGGGGTCAGAGCTGGGGTCGGGGCAGAGCAGGGGGCAGGTCAGGGGTCAGAGCGGGGTCGGGGGCAGAGCAGGGTCAGGGGGCAGAGCAGGGTCAGGGAGCAGAGCAGGGGTCGGGGGGCAGAGCAGGGGTCAGGGGGCAGAGCAGGGGTCGGGGGGCAGAGCAGGGTCAGGGGTCAGAGCAGGGGTCGGGGGCAGAGCAGGGGTCAGGGGGCAGAGCAGGGTCGGGGGCAGAGCAGGGCTCAGGGACGGCCTGGAGACAGCCTGCAGGGGCTGGCAGAGCTGGGGGGGGGTCCCCACCTTGTAGCCCTCCTGGTGCAGCTGCTTCAGCTTCTGAGGCACCTCGGGGTACAGAATCCTGGGGGGGGGCAGAGGCTGGGGGGGGAGCTCCCCAAAAGTCACCTCCCAGGACCTCACCCCCAAACCCACTCAGGATCCCCCCCAGGACCCTCCAAAGACCCTCAGCCCCCCCAGACCTCCTCAGGATCCCCCCCAGGACCCTCCAAAGACCCTCAGGCCCCCCCAGACCTCCTCAGGATCCCCCCCAGGACCCTCCAAAGACCCTCAGGCCCCCCCCAGACCTCCTCAGGATCCCCCCCCAGGACCCTCCAAAGACCCTCAGAGGCCCCCCCAGACCTCCTCAGGATCCCCCCCAGGACCCTCCAAAGACCCTCAGGCCCCCCCAGACCTCCTCAGGATCCCCCCCAGGACCCTCCAAAGACCCTCAGAGGCCCCCCCAGACCTCCTCAGGATCCCCCCCAGTTCCCTCCAAAGACCCTCAGGCCCCCCCAGACCTCCAGTCCTGAGGCCCCGTGGGGAAGACCTTCCCGGAGCGGGTGGTGATCAGGGTCCCGTCCAGGTCAAAGGCAGCGACCTGGGGGCAGGAACAGGGGGGGGGAAGCTGGGGGGGGGACAGAGAGAGATGGGGGAGGGGCTGGAAGGGACTTGGGGGAGGCTGGGGGGGGCTGGGCTCTTAATTAGGTCTCAAAAGAAAACAGAGTCTGGGGGGGGCTGAGGGGGTCCTGGGTGGTCTTGAGGGTCCTGAGAAGCTTTGGGAGGTCTTTGGTCTTAGTTTGGTTTCAAAGGAGAATATGAAGGGGCTGGGGGGGTGGTTCCTGAGTGGGTTTGGGGGTCTTGGGGGGCTCCTCAGTGGGTTGGGGGGGTCAAGACCTTGGGGAGACCCCCCCCCAGGGGAAAAAAAAGGGGGGGGGGGGGAGGTGTCAGTCCTTACCTTGGTGCTGGGCAGCAGTCCTGGGGGGGTGAAGATGAGGAGGGAGCAGAGCTGCTGCCAGCAGCCTTCCTTGGAGGGTGGGAGGGGAGAGGGAGAGTCTGGGGGGGGCTTTTTTTTAGGGGGGGGGCTCCCCTCGAGCGGGGAAGGGGCTCTGGGGGGGTCCAGGAGGTGCAGCTGGTAAGGGTAGAGGTTGTTGACCAGGCAGAGACTGCTGTGGGGGTGCAGGGTACTGTGCCCCCCCCGGCCCAAGGGCAGCCCCCCCACGGAGGTGGGGTTCACCCCCAGCTGAGGAGAGGGGGAAAGAGTTAGGGGGAGAGGATCCCCAAAATCATTTGGGGGCTCCCTCCCCTCTGTCTGGACACCCCCAGACCGCTCAGGAACCTCCCAAACCCACCCAGGACTCCCCCAGGATGCTCCCAAATCCCCTCAGGAACCCCCCGGATCCCCCCAGACCCTCCCAACCCCCCCCCCGGATGCCCCCAGACCCTCCCAACCCCCCCCCCCCGGATCCCCCCAGACCCTCCCAACCCCCCCCCCCGGATCCCCCCAGACCCTCCCAACCCCCCCCCCATCCCCCCAGACCCTCCCAACCCCCCCCCCCTCCCCCCAGACCCTCCCAACCCCCCCCCCCCCCGGATCCCCCCAGACCCTCCCAACCCCCCCCCCCCATCCCCCCAGACCCTCCCAACCCCCCCCCCCGATCCGCCCAGACCCTCCCAACCCCCCCCCCCATCCCCCCAGACCCTCCCAACCCCCCCCCCCCGATCCGCCCAGACCCTCCCAACCCTCCCCCCCCATCCCCCAGACCCTCCTAACCCCCCCCCCCCGGATCCGCCCAGACCCTCCCAACCCCCCCCCACCGGATCCCCCCAGACCCTCCCAACCCCCCCCCCGGATCCCCCCAGACCCTCCCAACCCCCCCCCCGGATCCCCCAGACCCTCCCAACCCCCCCCAGGACCCCCCCCAGGACCCCCCCGGGCGCACCTGGGTGACCCTGGCAGTGCCCTCAGCATAGTTGGCCACGATCTCCACTGGGGGAGGGGAATGGCCACATCAGAGACCCCTCCCCAGCCAGCCCGGGGGGGCCCGCGGGGTGCCCGGGGAGGGTGCGGGGGGCGCCCAGGCGGCGGGGGGGGCCCCGGGCTGCTGTGGGCATCGCGGGCCGGGCCGGGGGGGGTCCCCGGGGCTCGTCCCGGGGGGTGCCGGGTGGGGTCGGGGTCCCACGGGGGGGTCCCACGGGGTCCGGGCCGGCTCGGGGGGGGGGTCCCGGGGGGGGCGGGGCCGGCGCGGGACGCACCCTGCCGGCGCGAGCACTTCCGGTCGGTGACGCCGGTGAGCGGCCCCCGGCCCAGCACCACGGCCTCGCCGTCCGGTAAGGGCACGGCGCCGCCCGCGCCCCGCAGCTCCATCCCGCCGGAAGCGGGCGGGCAGCGCCCCGCCCCCGCCCCGCCCCTTCCGGCCTCCCGCCCCGCCCCGCCCCCTGGCGGCGGAGGGTGGCACCGGCCACGCCCCCGGGCTGGGCTGTGCCGGGGGGGGCGGCTGGGGGGGCACTGGGAGAGGCTGGGGAGGCACTGGGGAGGCACTGGGAGAGGCTGGGGAGGCACTGGGGGGGACTGGGAGAGACTGGGGAGGCACTGGGGAGGCACTGGGAGAGACTGGGGAGGCACTGGGAAGGAACTGGGAGAGACTGGGGAGGCACTGGGGAGGCACTGGGAGAGACTGGGGAGGCACTGGGAAGGAACTGGGGAGGCACTGGGGAGGCACTGGGGAGGCACTGGGGAGAGACTGGGAGGCACTGGGAGAGACTGGGGAGGCACTGGGGAGGCACTGGGAGAGACTGGGGAGGCACTGGGGAGGCACTGGGAGAGACTGGGGAGGCACTGGGAAGGAACTGGGAGAGACTGGGGAGGCACTGGGGAGGCACTGGGGAGAGACTGGGAGGCACTGGGGAGGCACTGGGAGAGACTGGGGAGGCACTGGGGGGGTTCTTGTGCCCCCCCCTCGCATGAGGATCCCTGTGGCCCCCCCCAGCTCCTCACAAGGACCCTCGGACGCCACCTCGGACGAGGACCCCTCCCCTATTCTTGCACAAGGACCCCCGGGACCCCTCCTCTGCCACCAATCATCGCTTTTATTGCCCCGGGGGGGTCCCAGGCCGTGTGCGGCCCTGCCCCCCGCTGCGCCCGAGCGGGGCTCAGCTTCCTGCATGCCTCCGAGGCCACTCTGAAACTCAAGAAGCTGCCACCGGGAGCTGGGGGAGGGGAAGGACACCGGGACGGGGGGGGGGGCAGGGTGGTGGCACTTGGGTGACACTTGAGTGGCCCCGGGCGGAGTCCTGGTGTGTGCACAAGAGTCCTTCTCACGCTTGTGCAGCCTCCTGGCTCACCTCTGTGCACGCTCAGGTGTCCCTGTGCACGCTCAGGTGTCCCTGTGCACGCTTGTGCAGCCCTGTGCACGCTCAGGTGTCCCTGTGCACGCTCAGGTGTCCCTGTGCACGCTTGTGCAGCTCTGTGCACACTCAGGTGTCCCTGTGCACGCTCAGGTGTCCCTGTGCACACTCAGGTGTCCCTGTGCACGCTTGTGCAGCTCTGTGCACGCTCAGGTGTCCCTGTGCACGCTTGTGCAGCCCTGTGCACACTCAGGTGTCCCTGTGCACGCTTGTGCAGCCCTGTGCACGCTCAGGTGTCCCTGTGCACACTCAGGTGTCCCTGTGCACGCTTGTGCAGCCCTGTGCACACTCAGGTGTCCCTGTGCACACTCAGGTGTCCCTGTGCACACTCAGGTGTCCCTGTGCACGCTTGTGCAGCCCTGTGCACGCTCAGGTGTCCCTGTGCATGCTCAGGTGTCCCTGTGCACACTCAGGTGTCCCTGTGCACACTTGTGCAGCCCTGTGCATACTCAGGTGTCCCTGTGCATGCTCAGGTGTCCCTGTGCACACTCAGGTGTCCCTGTGCACGCTTGTGCAGCCCTGTGCACGCTCCAGTCTCTCCCCTGTGCACACTCAGCCGTCCCCAGTGTCCTGCATGCTTGTGCCCCCATGCCCTCAGGTGGCCCTGGTGCATCCTCGTGCACCCTTGTGCCCCCTCCCTGGGGCCCTTTCACTCCTCCTGGGGCCCTGTCCCCATCCTCCCCCCTCCCCCCCTCCTCCTCCTACCCCCTTGGGGGGTCACTTTCTTCTCCTCCCCCGCACCCTCTCCTCTTTCCCTGCCGCCCTCTGCCCCCCTACCTCCCCCCTCCTCTCCCAAAGCCTCTCCATCCACCCACTCCCCCCCAGCCCCCTGAGTCCCTCCCCATCCTCCATCCCCTTTGGGGGTCTCAGGAGGGGGTTGGGGGGGGCTGGGAGTGGTAGGGGCAGGGTGGGCTGAGCTGTAGCCCCCTCTCCTCTTCTCACTTCTCAGTCACCAACCTCCCTCCCCGCCGCCCTCTTCCCCCCCCAGCCTCCCCATCCGCCTTTGGGGGTCTTGGGGGAGGCTGGGGGTGGTAGGGGCAAGGGGGGCTGGGCTGTAGCCCCCTCCCCTTTTCTCACCCTTCAGTCACCAACCTCCCCCCCCCAACCCCTCACCCTTCCCCCACCCCTCAAAGCCTCTCTGTCCACCCACTCCCCCCAGCCCCCCGAGTCCCTCCCCATCCCCCATCCCCTTTGGGGGTCTCGGGAGTGTCGGGGGGGGGCTGGGAGTGGTAAGGGCAAAGGGGGGGGGGGGGGGCTGGGCTCTGGCCCCCTCTCCTTTTCTCACACCTCAGTCACCAACCTCCCCTCCCACCCTCTCCCCCCCCCTCCAGCCTCCCCATCCACCCACTCCCCCCCCCCTTTGGGGGTCTCGGGAGGGCTCGGGGGGGGGTGGGAGTGGTACGGGCAAGGGGGGGCTGGGCTGTACTCCCCTCCCTCTCCCCCGCGGAGCTCCCGGCGGTAGAAGTAGCTGAAGTTGGAGACGATGACCGGCACGGGGAGGGAGATGGTGAGGACCCCGGCGATGGCGCACAGCGACCCCACCAGCCTGCCCCCCACCGTCACCGGCGCCATGTCCCCGTAGCCCACCGTGGTCATGGTGACCACCGCCCACCAGAAGGCCTGGGGGATGGAGGTGAAGGTGGTGGAGGCGTCCTCGGCCTCGGCGAAGTAGACGGCGCTGGAGAAGAGGACGACGCCGATGAGGAGGAAGAAGATGAGCAGCCCCAGCTCCCGCATGCTGGCCCGCAGCGTCTGGCCCAGGATCTGCAGCCCGGTGGAGTGCCTGGAGAGCTTGAACACCCGGAACACCCTGACCAGCCGGATCACCCGCAGGATGGCCAGGGACATGGCCGGCTGCCCCACGCCCCCCTGCCGCGCCAGCTCCGTGCCCAGGGCCACGAAGTAGGGCGCGATGGCCACCAGGTCGATCAGGTTCATGGCGTTGCGGAAGAAGGAGACCTTGCTGGGGCTGGCCAGGAGCCGCACCAGGAGCTCCAGGGAGAACCAGCAGATGCAGAGGGTCTCCACCACGAAGAAAGGGTCCCAGAGGCCTCCCCCTCGTCCTCCTCCTTCTCCTCCTCCTGCCCAGCGGGAGGGAGGCAGGGAAGGGGAGGAGGAGTTGGGGGGAGAAGGGGAAGGGCTCTGGGAAGGAGAGAGAGGAAGAGGAGAGAGGCGAGAGGGGGAGGGGAGGAGGGAGAGGGTGGTCTAGGTGCAGCACCCCAGAGGGGTTCATGGGGGGTGGAGACCACCCGGAGCTCCACCCCCAAGACCTGCACCCCGAAGACCTGCACCCCCAAGACCTCCACCCCCAAGACCTCCACCCCAAAGACCTCCACCCCCAAGACCTCCACCCCCAAGACCTCTATCCCTAAGACCTCCACCCCCAAAACCTCCACCCCCAAGACCTCCACCCCCAAGACCTCCACCCCAAAGACCTCCATCCCCAGGACCTCCACCCCCAAGACCTCCACCCTCATCCCCAAGACCCCCATCCCCAGGACCTCCACCCCCAAGGCCTCCACCCCCAAGGCCTCCACCCCAAGACCTCCACCCCCATCCCCAAGACCTCCATCCCCAAGACCTCCACCCCCAAGACCTCCACCCCAAGACCTCCACCCCCATCCCCAAGACCTCCATCCCCAAGACCTCCACCTCCAGGACCTCTGTCCCCCACGATGAGTAAAGGGAGGTGGACACCACCCAAGACCTCCAGCCCCCACCCAGCGCCCCCTCCCTCACCTGCGCCGCCCCTTCCCCTCCGGCCTTAAACTGGGGGAGGGTCTCCAGGCAGAAGACGACGATGGACACCAGGATGACCACGACGGAGAGCAGGGCCACGGCCCTGGCGGCGGGGGAGCTCTCGGGGTGCTCGCACAGCAGCCAGGCCCTGCGCCTCAGCCGGCCGCGGGGCAGGGCCGGCGCCGCCTCGGCCGCCAGGCCCTCGGCCTCCCTCAGCCTCTCCTCGGCCTCCTCGCCCAGCTGGTAGAACCTCAGCTCCTCCAGGAAGACGTCCAAGGGGACGTCGGGCGGGCGCCGCAGCCGCCCCCCGGACTGGTAGTAGTAGAGGACGGCGCCGAAGGCGCCCCGGTGGCGGTCGAAGAAGTACTCCCTGCGGCGGGGGTCGAAGTAGGGGCGGCGGCGCCGGGGGTCCCCCAGCAGCGTCTCCGGGAAGCGGTGCAGGGTCCGGCCCAGGGTCTCGAAGCGCCTCCCGGCCACGTTGATGGCCACCCGCTCGCAGCAGCCCGGCGGCTCCCCCATGGCCCCGGGGCGGCCGGCACCCGCGGGCGCGGGGGGCGCGGAGGGGGCGCTCGGACCCCCGGAGCCCGCGGGGGGAAGGGCCTTGGAGCTGCTTCGGGGTCTTCAAAGGGTCTCGTGGGGGAGAGGAAGCGCCGAAGGCCTGGAGGGGCTTCGAGGGTGGAGGATCTTGGAGGGTCTCAGAGGCCCTCCCAGGGTCTTCTGTGGCAGGAGGGCTCCAAGGTCTGGAGGGCAGGCAGAGAAGAAGTTCCTTGGAGGTCCCTTGGAGCCTTCAAATGGCCTTGTGGGGGTGAGGAACGTTCAGAGGACTTGGGGGGCTTCACGGATGCAGGATCTTGAAGGCTCTTGGAGGTCCTTCAGGGGGCTCGTGGTGGCAGGGTTCCAGGGCTCTAGAGGTGAGAAGCTCCTTGAAGGTGTTTTGGGGTCTTCACAGGGTCTCGTGGGGATGAGGAAGCTCTGGAGGTCTGGAGGAGATTCAGGGGTGGAGGAACCTGAAGGTCCTTAGGGGTCCCTCGAGGATCTGACAGCAGCTTCGAGGACCTTTGTTTGGGAGCCCTTCGAGGGTCTTGTGGCCATGGGGAACCTGCAGAGGTCTTGAGGGCCTCCAGGGGTTGAGGATCTTGAAGGTTCTCTGAGGTCCTTCAGGGCTTCTACAGGAGCTGGGGGACCCCCAAAGTTCCTGGGGGTCTACAGGGGACCTTTGGTGTTCTTTGAAGGTCTTTTGGGGTCCTTCAGGGCTTCTGCAGGAACTGGGGGACCCCCAAAGCTCCTGAGGACCTGCAGCTGTGGAGAATCCTGAAGGTCCTCTGGGGTCCTTTGGAGCTCTGCAGCGGTCAGGAACCTTCCAAGTCCTTGGGGAGGTTCCTCAAGGGTCTGGAGTTGGAGGAACCTCGAGGTCCTTGGAGATCCCACAAGGACCCCCCCAGATCTGGGGGACCCCCAAAACTCTTGGGGGTCCTTCAGGAGTCTCCAGCAGTGGTGGAACCTTGAGGTCCTTCAATGTCCTACAGCATTGGAGACCCTTTGGGCTGCTTCAAGGGGTCTGGAGCTGGAGGAACCTAAAGGTCCTGGAAGGTCCTCCCCAGACCCCTACCGGGCTTGAGGGACCCCCAAAGGCTTTGGAGGTCCCAGGAGGTGTCCCCAAGGTGTCCCCAGTCGCCTCTGACCCCTCCAAGGTCCTTCTTGGTCACCAGGGGGTCCCCAACTTCCACTCCTGGCACTCAGTGTGCCCCCCCTTGCCCCCAGGGGGTCCCCAACCCCTGACCCTTGTCACCAGGTGACCTCCTGTCCCCAGGGGGTCCCCAACCCCTGACCCTTGTCACTTGGGGGGTCCCCAACCCCTGTCCCCAGGAGCGTCCCCAACCCCTCCTTAGCATCAAGGGGGTGTCCCCACCCCCTGTCCCCCTGTCACCAGCTGACCTCCTGACCCCAGCAGTGTCCCCAGGCCCTCCTTAGCATCAAGGGGGTGTCCCCACCCGCTGTGCCCCTGGCGCTGGGGGTGTCCCCGACCTTTGTCCCCCTGTCGGCAGCTGACCTCCTGTCCCCAGAGTGTCCCCAACCCCTGTCCCCGGGGGCGTCCCCAACCTTTGTCCCCCTGTCACCTCGTGACCTCCTGTCCCCAGGTCGTGTCCCCAGCAGCCCCCCCCCCCCTTCCCCCACAAGGCACCAGGGGGTGTCCCCGACCCCTGTCCCCTCGTCACCAGGTGGTGTCCCCGACCCTGCCGTGTCGCTGTCCCTTGTCGCTGTCCCTGTAAACAGGGTGGCCCCGCGGTGTCGAGTTCCCCCCCGCGGGCTAAAAATAACGGGGGGGGAGAGTGGGGGGGGAGAGGGGAGGGGATGGGGGCTGGGTCCCCTCCCCCCCCGGCACCGATTGTCCCCAAGGGCCACCACTGGGTTGTCCCCAAGGGGATAAAGTGGGGATCCCCCCCCGCCAGCAGGGATGAGAGAATGGGGGCGGGGGGAGAGGAGGGAGGCAGGCCAGGGGGTGATAGTGGGGGGGTGACACCCTGGGGGGGTGACATGGCCGGGAGGGGTGACAGGAGGGTGACATCGTGGTTGGGGGGGAGTGACAGTGTGTGGCGCTCCCCTCGTTTGCTATGGGGGTGCCACTGGGGGGCGCCATGGTTTGCTATTGGGGTGCCAATGGGGGTGCCATGGTTTGCTATGGGGGTGCCAGTGGGGGTGCCAGTGGGGGTGCCATGGTTTGCTATGGGGGTGCCAGTGGGGGTGCCAGTGGGGGTGCCATGGTTTGCTATGGGGGTGCCAGTGGGGTGTGCCAGTAGGGGTGCCATGGTTTGCTATGGGGGTGCCAGTGGGGGTGCCAGTGGGGGTGCCAGTAGGGGTGCCATGGTTTGCTATGGGGGTGCCAGTGGGGGTGCCAGTGGGGGTGCCATGGTTTGCTATGGGGGTGCCAGTGGGGGTGCCAGTAGGGGTGCCATGGTTTGCTATGGGGGTGCCAGTGGGGGGTGCCAGTGGGGGTGCCATGGTTTGCTATGGGGGTGCCAGTGGGGGGTGCCAGTGGGGGTGCCATGGTTTGCTATGGGGGTGCCAGTGGGGGTGCCAGTGGGGGTGCCATGGTTTGCTGTGGGGGTGCCAGTGGGGGTGCCATGGTTTGCTATGGGGGTGCCAGTGGGGGTGCCAGTGGGGGTGCCATGGTTTGCTATGGGGGTGCCAGTGGGGGTGCCAGTGGGGGTGCCATGGTTTGCTATGGGGGGTGCCAGTGGGGTGTGCCAGTAGGGGTGCCATGGTTTGCTATGGGGGTGCCAGTGGGGGTGCCAGTAGGGGTGCCATGGTTTGCTATGGGGGTGCCAGTGGGGGTGCCATGGTTTGCTATGGGGGTGCCAGTGGGGGTGCCAGTGGGGGTGCCATGGTTTGCTATGGGGGTGCCAGTGGGGGTGCCACGGTTTGCTCCGGCGGGTTCCCCTTGGTTGCCACGGCAACGTCCAAGCTGTCTCCCCCCGCCCCGTTTTGTTTCGGTCTGCCCCGCCGGGCCATCGCCCAACCTCTGCCCCCATGTCTGTGGCGGCTCCCGAGGGCCGGAGCGGCCGCAGCCTCCCCGTTGCCATGGCGACCCCCGCGGCGCCCTCTGGCGGTGGAGGACCGCGGGGGAGGCTCCGCCAGCATCCGCGTAGCCCTCCAAGCCCCGCCTCTTCCGGCCTCCGCGCGCACCCCCCACCCCCTCCCATTAGCCACTTCCGGCTCCCGCCGCCTGCGCCGCGGCCGCGCATGCGCTGAGGCGCTCGGAGCGGCCAGGCCGGAGCGGGCGGAGGGAGCGCGGACGCCCGGGGGGTCCGTTTGTGGGGGGCTGGGTTGAGGTGGGGTGGGGGCTGACGGGCGAGGAGAGGGCAGGGGAAGCGGTCAAAGGGGAAGTTCGGGGGGGAATGAGGTCTAAGGGGGGGCGGGAAGGGCCTAGGCAAGGGAGAAAGCCCTCGGTGTGGGGCTGAGGGGGGGCTGGGAGGGTGGAGCTGAGGTGCGGTTATGGGGTCTCGGGGGGCGTTATGAGGGGCCGGGAGGGTCTGCTGTGGCCTTACGGGGATCTTCGGCGGGTTGGTGCTAAGGCTGTGGGGTCTCGGGGAGGCGTTCTGGGGGTCTGGGTGGGTCTGGTGTGGGGTCGTGGAGGGGCGGGGGGGCTGTCTGGTGTGGTGCTGGAGGAGGCCTGGTAGGGTCTGAGGGGTCCTAGTAGAGGGCTGGGGATGGTTATGTGTGGCCGGGGGGGGTTGATGTGAGGTTAGGGGGGTCAGGAGTGCCCGGTGTGGGGCTGGGGGCTTTGGTGTGGGGCTGGGGGCCTCACCCCGCTATTGTTTTTTGTGTCCCCCACCCCCCATCATCTCTTCTCTAATTCCAGACGCCCCCAAGATGACTCAGTTCCTGCCCCCCAACCTCCTGGCCCTGTTTGCCCCCCGGGACCCCATCCCCTACCTGCCCCCCCTGGAGAAGCTGCCCCATGAGAAGCATCACAACCAGCCCTACAGCGGCATCGCTCCCTACATCCGCGAGTTCGAGGTGACCCCCCCCGTCTTCTGTCACCCCTAACCCCTCCTGAATCCCCTCCTGCCCCCCCCAGCCTCACCTCCACATCTCCCCACAGGACCCCCGAGATGCTCCCCCCCCAACCCGGGCTGAGACGCGGGAGGAGCGCATGGAGCGCAAGGTAATGTTGGGTCAGCCCCCCCCGAAACAAGGTACAGACCCTGCCTCAAAACAGGCCTCAGAGCCTCCTGTGGGGCTCATCCCCTTCCCTATAGGGCTGGAAGTGATGAGGGGGAGCCCCCAAGCTGTAGACACCCCTCCTCCCCCTCAAATCTCAGCAGCTTCACCCCAATGAATAGAATAGAATAGAATAGACCAGGTTGGAAGAGGCCTTCGAGATTGTCGAGTCCAATCTGTCACCCAACACCACCCAACCAACTAACCCATGGCACCCAGCACCCCATCAAGTGTCCTCCTGAACACCTCCAGGGATGGTGACTCCACCACCTCCCCGGGCAGCACATCCCCATGGGCAATCACTCTCTGTGTAGAACTTCCTCCTCACCTCCAGCCTAAACCTCCCCTGGCGCAGCCTGGGACTGTGTCCTCTGAGGGAGGAGCAGAGCCATCTCTGCCCCCACCTTGATTTTAGGAGACCCCCCTCCCCCTACTTGGGTTTTAAGGAGCTCTCCTGGGGCTTTTGGGGGTTTCTGCTAAAGGTTTGGAGCCCTCTTGGATTTTGGGGGCTCCCCTCTGGGTTTTGAGGGGGGCTGGGGGTGGGATCTGGGAGCTCTAATGTCGACGTGTCGTCTCCCCGCAGCGTCGCGAGAAGATCGAGCGAAGGCAGCAGGAGGTGGAGTCTGAGCTCAAGATGTGTAAGTTTTGGGGGGTCTTAAAGGGGCTGGGGAGGGCCTCAAGAAGGTGGGGGCTCCCCACTTTTCCTCTGAGTTTCCCTGAACCCCAAAGCCTTCCTCTGACCTCCCCTTTTTCTCTCAGGGGACCCACACAATGACCCCAACGCTCAAGGAGATGCCTTCAAAACCCTCTTTGTGGCCAGAGTGGTGAGTGCTGGGTTCTGGCAGGGGAGGGTCTGTAGGATTTTGGGGGTCCCCCCACATTTTGGGGGTATCCCCACGTTTTTGGGGTCTTCCCTTAATCCTGGAGGTCTTCTAAAATCCTTGGGGTCCCCCCAGTCCCTGGATCCTCTTTCCTGAGCCTGCCTTTACGTGGAGCTGTCAGTGTCTGGAGGACTCCCATCACCCTTTGGGGGGAGGTGTTTCTGGGGGGTCCCCCCCGATTCCTGGGGGCATCAGATTGGGGGATCCCCCAACCCTTTGACCCCTTCCCTCCCCCCAGAACTACGACACGACGGAGTCCAAGCTGCGCCGGGAGTTCGAGGTCTACGGCCCCATCAAGAGGGTGAGGTTCTGGGGGGTCCCCCCGTAACTGAGGACCCCCCAGTGTTACTGGGGGGCCCCCTGAGGCCCTTCCCCAGCGCCCCCAAGCCTTTCCCCTCCCCAGATCTACATGGTGTACAACAAGCGCTCTGGCAAGCCCCGCGGCTACGCCTTCATCGAGTACGAGCACGAGCGGGACATGCACTGTGAGTGGCGCCCCAAAATCAGCCTTTGTCACCCCAAAACCCTCACCCCCCAACCCCTTTACCCCCCAACCTGTGCCATGTCCCAGCTCAGAGCTCGGCCTGGCTCCGGCCGGGGCCTCGCGCCGCAGGTAAGTGAAGGAGGGGAAGGAAGGAAGGAGCCTGGTGGCCGCTCCGGCTGCTTCGGTGGCCCCAGCTGTTGGTGATTGAGAGGGCAGCTGGCCAAAGGTGTTGGTGGCTGAGGTGTAGGTAGTCTATGGCTAGTGCTGGCCCAAGGCTACTTGTGGACAAGGTGTAGGTAGCTCGAGGCTGCTGGTGGCCGTGGCTAGTGGCGGCCAAGCTGTAGGGAGCCCAATGCTGCAGGTGGCCGTGGCTACTGGTGGGGCAAGCTGATGGTGGCTATGGCTAGTGGTGGCCCAAGCTGCTGGTGGTCATGGCTGTGGGTAGCCCAAGGCTACTGGTGGCCAAGCTGCAGTGGCCCAAGGCTGTTGGTGGTTGAAGGGGCAAGTGGCCAAGGGTGTAGGTGGTCCATGGCTACTGGTGGCCATGCTGGAGGTAGCCCAAGGCTACTGGTGGCCATGCTGCAGGTGGCTGAAGGCTGTTGGTGGTTGAGGGGACAGGGGTCCAAGGGTGGAGGTTGCCCATGGTTACTGATGGCTATGGCTAGTGGTGGCCAGGCTGTAGGTAGCCCAAGGCTACTGCTGGCTATGCTGGAGGTAGCCCAAGGCTACCGGTGGCTGTGGCTAGTGGTGGCCATACTTTTAGGTGGCCAAGGTGTAGGTGGTGATGGCTACTGGTGGCTGTGCTGTAGGTAGCCCAAAGCTACTGGTGGCCAGGGGGAGAGGCAAGCAAGGTGTAGGTGGCTGTGGCTAGAGGTAGCCAAACAGGATGAAGTTAGCCCAAGGCTACTGGTGGCCCAACTGCAGGCAGCAGCCCAACTACAGGCAGCCCAACTGCAGGCAGCAGCCCAACTACAGGCAGCAGCCCAACTGCAGGCAGCAGCCCAACTACAGGCAGCCATCTGCAGGCAGCAGCCCAACTACAGGCAGCCCAACTGCAGGCAGCAGCCCAACTGCAGGCAGCAGCCCAACTGCAGGCAGCAGCCCAACTACAGGCAGCAGCCCAACTGCAGGCAGCAGCCCAACTACAGGCAGCCATCTGCAGGCAGCAGCCCAACTGCAGGCAGCCCAACTGCAGGCAGCAGCCCAACTACAGGCAGCAGCCCAACTGCAGGCAGCAGCCCAACTACAGGCAGCCATCTGCAGGCAGCAGCCCAACTGCAGGCAGCCCAACTGCAGGCAGCAGCCCAACTACAGGCAGCCATCTGCAGGCAGCAGCCTAACTGCAGGCAGCCATCTGCAGGCAGCAGCCCAACTGCAGGCAGCCCAACTGCAGGCAGCAGCCCAACTACAGGCAGCCATCTGCAGGCAGCAGCCTAACTGCAGGCAGCCATCTGCAGGCAGCAGCCCAACTGCAGGCAGCAGCCCATCTGCAGGCAGCCAACTGCAGGCAGCAACCCAACTGCAGGCAGCCATCTGCAGGCAGCAGCCCAACTATAGGCAGTCCAACTACAGGCAGCCCAACTGCAGGCAGCCATCTGCAGGCAGCAGCCCAACTGCAGGCAGCCATCTGCAGGCAGCAGCCTAACTGCAGGCAGCCATCTGCAGGCAGCAGCCCAACTACAGGCAGCCATCTGCAGGCAGCAGCCCAACTGCAGGCAGCCATCTGCAGGCAGCAGCCCAACTGCAGGCAGCCCAACTGCAGGCAGCAGCCCAACTGCAGGCAGCCCAACTGCAGGCAGCAGCCCAACTACAGGCAGCCATCTGCAGGCAGCAGCCCAACTGCAGGCAGCCATCTGCAGGCAGCAGCCCAACTGCAGGCAGCAGCCCAACTACAGGCAGCCAACTGCAGGCAGCAACCCAACTACAGGCAGCCATCTGCAGGCAGCAGCCCAACTGCAGGCAGCAGCCCAACTGCAGGCAGCCCAACTGCAGGCAGCAGCCCAACTACAGGCAGCCATCTGCAGGCAGCAGCCCAACTGCAGGCAGCAGCCCAACTACAGGCAGCCCAACTGCAGGCAGCAGCCCAACTACAGGCAGCCATCTGCAGGCAGCAGCCTAACTGCAGGCAGCCATCTGCAGGCAGCAGCCCAACTGCAGGCAGCAGCCCATCTGCAGGCAGCCAACTGCAGGCAGCAACCCAACTGCAGGCAGCCATCTGCAGGCAGCAGCCCAACTATAGGCAGTCCAACTACAGGCAGCCCAACTGCAGGCAGCCATCTGCAGGCAGCAACCCAACTGCAGGCAGCCAACTGCAGGGAGGAGCTCAACTGCAGGCAGCCAACTGCAGGCAGCAGCCCAACTGCAGGCAGCCATCTGCAGGCAGCCCAACTGCAGGCAGCCATCTGCAGGCAGCAACCCAACTGCAGGCAGCAGCCCATCTGCAGGCAGCCATCTGCAGGCAGCAACCCAACTGCAGGCAGCAGCCCATCTGCAGGCAGCCATCTGCAGGCAGCAACCCAACTGCAGGCAGCCATCTGCAGGCAGCAGCCCAACTGCAGGCAGCCATCTGCAGGCAGCAGCCCAACTGCAGGCAGCCATCTGCAGGCAGCAGCCCAACTGCAGGCAGCAGCCCATCTGCAGGCAGCCAACTGCAGGCAGCAACCCAACTGCAGGCAGCCATCTGCAGGCAGCAGCCCAACTGCAGGCAGCAGCCCAACTGCAGGCAGCCATCTGCAGGCAGCAGCCCAACTGCAGGCAGCCCAACTGCAGGCAGCCATCTGCAGGCAGCAACCCAACTGCAGGCAGCCCAACTGCAGGCAGCAGCCCAACTGCAGGCAGCCCAACTGCAGGCAGCAGCCCAACTGCAGGCAGCAGCCCAACTGCAGGCAGCCAACTGCAGGCTGCCACCCAGTTGCAGGCAGCAACCCAACTGCAGGCAGCCAACTGCAGGCTGCCACCCAGTTGCAGGCAGCAACCCAACTGCAGGCAGCCAACTGCAGGCTGCCACCCAGTTGCAGGCAGCAACCCAACTGCAGGCAGCCGCTCAACTGCAGGCAGCAACCCAACTGCAGGCAGCAACCCAACTGCAGGCAGACAACTGCAGGGAGGAGCTCAACTGCAGGCAGCAGCCCAACTGCAGGCAGACAACTGCAGGCAGCAACCCAACTGCAGGCAGCCCAACTGCAGGCAGCAGCCCAACTGCAGGCAGACAACTGCAGGCAACAGCCCAGCTGCAGGCAGCAGCCCAACTGCAGGCAGACAACTGCAGGCAGCAGCCCAACTGCAGGCAGCAGCCCAACTGCAGGCAGCAGCCCAACTGCAGGCAGACAACTGCAGGCAACAGCCCAGCTGCAGGCAGCAGCCCAACTGCAGGCAGACAACTGCAGGCAGCAGCCCAACTGCAGGCAGCAGCCCAACTGCAGGCAGACAACTGCAGGCAACAGCCCAGCTGCAGGCAGCAGCCCAACTGCAGGCAGACAACTGCAGGCAGCAGCCCAACTGCAGGCAGGAGCCCAACTACAGGCAGCAGCCCAACTGCAGGCAGCAGCCCAACTGCAGGCAGGAGCCCAACTGCAGGCAGGAGCCCAACTGCAGGCAGCCAGCTCCAGACACAGCCTCTGGCAGCATTGCTCTCTCTCCCCTCTCACTGTGCTGTAGCCTCCCTCCATCTCTTTAGGGGGGTCTGTATTGAGGGGGGTCTGTATCAAGGGGGTGTCTCCCATTCTCACTCGTGTGGTGTCCCCCCCAGACCCCTCCCCAGGTGGCTGCAGTCGGCGCCGTGCGTCCCTGGGGGCTGGCGCAGGAGGTCGGAAGGGGGCTGGGGTGGATTCATTTCTTTTGGGGTGGGGGGTTAAGTTTTTGGGGTGCTGGTGGGGGTTGGGGGTTTGGGGAGGGCTGGGAGGGGTTGGGGGAATTTGGAGGGGGTCCTCCTGGTTGTATTAACTCTGTTTTATTGTCACTGCAGCCACCTTTGTGATGGCTTTTGCCACTGCTGGCTTGCAGCTGATCCTAGTGCTCCCCTATATGGTTGGTATAAGGGTTTGTATCTTGGTAAGACCACGTTTTTAACCCCCCCCTTAACACCCACTTGGGGGGGGTCCTCAGTATGAGGAAGGGTCCTAGAGACCCCCCCTCACCCCCTCCATCCCTTGAAAGGGCAGAAAAATCCAAGAGGAGCTGCAAAGAGAGAGGGGAACCCAAAGCAGATCCCCCCCAGGGGTATCCTGGCTGCTGTCAGGATGCCCCCAGGGTGGTCTTACCCCCCCCAAACTAATTAGAGCTTTTTTAATTAGCTGATCAATCTCCCCCTCGAATTGAGGGGGAGGGCCTCCTCTCAGCCCCCCTTGTAGTGCCCCCCCAGCCAATCACGAAGGATTGAGCCCCCAGACACCCCCACCCCCTTCACACAGTCACAGCCTCAGTCTCAGCTGAGGTAGGGACTCGTGGACCCCCTCTCAAGAAAGGTCTTGATTGGGGTGGGGGCCCTGAAGGTGCCCCTGCCCCCCTTTGCTTCCAGAGGAGGAGGAGTAGAGGGGGGGGGCAACAAGATAGGACCCTCCCTCTATGTTAACCCAATTGGCCCTGAGGAGGAAAGGAAGGGGGTGGGGGCAGGATTTGCCCCCCAGGGTTGGGGGGTGGGGAGGGGTCCCTAAAGTGACCCCCAGCCCCCGCCCCCAGTTTAAAAATAAGTTGCCCCCCCTCCCCCCCCAATAACTGATCCTGGATTGTGTGCAGGGCCAAGAGCATGGGGGGGGGGTTGGTGAGGGGGGAGAACTGGGGGGGAACTTGGGGTGGGGGCTGAGCCCCCCCTGGGTTTGGGGAGAAACCTCCCTCCCGGTGCCAGCGACCATGGGGAGGGGGAGAGGAGAGGGAAAGTGGCTTTGGAGGGGGGGAAGTGGAGGGGGGCAAAGCCCCCCACCCCCACAGCCACTCTTGGGGTGTGTGTGTGGGGTGGGGGTGGGAGGGCACCTGGGGGGGGTGGGGGAGGGCTTAAAGTTGGGGGGGGGAGGAGGTGATGAGGTAGGGAAGGGTCTCAGGTAAGGCCCCACCTGGCCAAGGAGCTGCAGCTGCTGGACTTGGGGTCACCCCCCCCCAACCCCCCCCAGCCTGAAAAACTGGGGGGAGGGGCAACGTGGACCTCCCCCCCTCCTCCCCCCCATCCTGCATCGCTCAACTCAGGACTTGGATGTGGAACAGTGTGGGGGGGGGGAGGGGGGGAATGTTTGGGGTGGGGGTTGGGAAAAGGGGGGGCTGCGTCCACCTGCTGGTGCCTTGTAGGCCCCCCCCCAAATTGTGTTTTGGGGGGGGAAGGATGTGAAGGAGGGAAGGATGTAAAGGGGAGGTTTGGTGTGTCTGGGGGGGCATGCAGGTAAGGCAAGGTTTGGGGTGCCCCCCCCCTCAAAAAATAGATGGGGGGTCCTAAAGGTGCTGCTGGATGGGGGGGGGGAGCCCAAGGTGGAGGTAAAAGTGGTGACCCCCCCAAAAGAAAGAGATGGGGGGTTGTCAAGTTGTGAGGGGGGGTCAAAGTGGAGGTAAAAGTGGTGACCCCCCACCCACCCAAAAGAGAAGGGGAGGCAGTTTGCAGGTGAAAATGGTCAGCCCCCCCCCGGGGGAGGTCAAGAAGCAGCTTGAGAGGTGAAGATGGAAGGGGGAGGGCAGGGAAAAACCTGTGGGCAAAAGCGGTGCCCCCCTCCCACCCCCCCAAATAAACTGGGGGGCTTCAGGTTTTGGCTGGAGGAGCAAGGTTTAGGTGTGGGGGGGAGGTGGTGCTGCCCCCCCAAAAAGCTTGAGGGGTGTTAAAATGGGGGGGGGGGAAGTGGTGTATTCCCCCCCAATAATCTGGCAGGGGGCTATTGGCAGGTAAAAGCTGGGACCCCCCCCCAAAAGCAGTTAAATGGGGGGACAATAAGGGACCCCTCCAAATTATGGGGGGGGGGGGGGGGGCAATTTCCAGCTGTGGTGACCCCCCCAATGTTGTAGCTTTGATTGGAGGGGGGGGTGTCAAGAATTATTGGGGGGGGGGGGAGGGGGAGTCCAGTATTTATTAACCTTTTCCTTTCCAGCTGTGGGTCGGGGAGGGGGGGGGTGGGAGGGGGGGGAAGTATTTTGTGGCCTCCCCACCAATCAAGTTTGGGGGGGTTAGAAATTGGGGGGGTGGGGGAGGGGGAAGGCCTAAAGCCACCCAAGCTCTGCTTGTGGCCTCTGGGGGGGGGGGGGGAGGTGGATTGGGGGGGTGGGGGCGGGCTGGAAGGGTCCTGCTGAGACTAATGGTGCTCCTCCCTCCCCCCCGACCCTTCCTCACCCCCTGCCCCCTGTCCCCCCAGCCGCCTACAAGCACGCGGACGGGAAGAAGATCGACGGCCGCAGGGTGCTGGTGGACGTGGAGAGGGGACGGACGGTGAAGGGCTGGCGGCCTCGGCGCCTCGGTGAGTCCTGCCCCGGGGCCGGCCCCATGCGGGCAGTCGGCTCCGGCGCTGACACCGGGCTGGGTTCAGCCGGGTGGGGGAGATACCTCAACGAGTGAGGTCAGCCCTGTGCCCTCCGTGGCCCTCAAGCCTAACCGCTGGCTCGGAGAAGACCTCCATGGTCACCTACCATGGCCTAGAGAAGACCTCCAAGGCCACCTCCTTGCCTTTGCCCTTGGTGGAACCCAAGAGCCAAGCTGCCCGGTGAGGTCCTGGAGCCTCCATCTCGGGACCCCCTTGAGAGCTCCTGGGCCGCTCCAAGGGGTGACCCTGCTGGAGATGCTCTCCAGAGGGTCCCTTCCAGCCTGACCGATGTCCCTCTTGTCCCCTCCAGGTGGTGGCCTCGGGGGTACCAGGCGAGGCGGCGCCGACGTCAACATCCGGCACTCGGGCAGGGATGACACCTCCCGATACGACGAGAGGTCAGCCTGGGCAGCGCCTGGGGGGACCTTGGTGGCCTTGGGGTGGGCCTTAGGGGGGGCCTTGGTGGGGCTTTGGTGGCTTTGCAAGGGTCTTGGTTACCTTAGGGAGGTCCTTGGTGGCCTTGGAGGGGCTCTTGGCGGCCTCAGGGTGAACCTGGGTGGCCGTAGGGAGGTTCTTGGTGGCCTTAGGTTAGTCCTTAGTAGCCTTGGAGGAGTCCTTGTGTCACCTTTGGGTCCTTCCTGCTCCCCTTGGCCCCTCTTGAGATGCCTCCAGCTCCTCCCGGTGCCACCCTTGGGTCCTGTGTGCCACCTCCATCTCCCTCCTGCCCCCCTTGGAGCCCCCAGAGCTGCCTCCAGCTCCTCCTAGTCCCATCCTGGTGCCACCTTTGGGTCCCTCCTGCCTCCCTTAGGGACCCTACCCCCGGGAGCCTCCCTCCCGTCCCCCCCCTCCCCTTCGCCTCCCTTTTAACCTTCTTCCCCCTTTTCCCCCCTCCCCGCAGGGACCGGGAGCGGGAGCGGGAACGGGAGCGCCGGGAACGCTCCCGGGATCGCGACCGGCGCCGGTCCCGCTCCCGGGAGCGCCGCAGACGGACCCGGAGCCGGGAGAAAGAAGAAAGGGACCGGAAACGGGGGGGGAGCCGAGACCGGAGCAAGGAGCGGGACCGGAAACGCCGCAGCCGCTCGCGGGAGCGCAGCAAGCGGGAGCGGGAGCGGGAGCGGGACAAGAAGGAAGACGGCCCCGAAGGCGTGGATCCGAACGAGGAGCTGGGGAGCGGGGCGGGCATGGGGGGCGGGGGCAGCGATTCCGGGGCCCTGGAAAACTTCGGCTCGAAGGAAGGCGACGACAAAAACCGGGACCGGGACCGCGACCGGCGCCGCAGCCACCGCGACCGCGACCGGCGCCGGGACAGGGACAGGGAGCGGGAGAGGAGTGAGAGGGATCACAAACGGGAGAGGGAGAGGAGGGGAGGGGGGGGAGGTGACGAGAGACCCCCCCCCAATATTCCCGAAGGGGGGGGCGGGGGCGGGGCGGGGGGAGCCGCGGGAGACTCCCTGGGTACCGAATCCGGCTCCGAACTCTTCCTCCAGCCGGATCCCCTCCAGGCCCCCCACGACGGCTACCTGGGGGCTGAAAATGGCTACTTGATGGAGCCCCCACTCGAGTGAGGACCCCCAAAAATTCCCAGCCCCACCCCCGAAGCAGCCCCCCTGCTCCACCCCCGGGTTTGTTTTGTTTCCTTTTGGTTCATTTTGTTGGGTTTTGGGTTCTGGGTTCTGGGTTTGGTTTTATTTTTTTTTGTGGCAATAAAAAGATTTTAATGGAAGAAAAAACTCGGGGGGGGGAGGGCGTGGAGGGGAGGGGGACGATGGTTGGGGGGTCCTGGAGGGGTCCGGGGGGCACCAAAAGGATCTAGAGGTGTGGGGGGTGGGGCTTAAGGGTTTGGGTTGGACCTTGTGGGGTCTGAGGGGGATCAGAGAGGGGCAAAAAGGGCAGGATGGAAACGGGCTGGGAGTGGGGGGGCAAAAGGGTTTGAGGGTATCCAGGGGGGGCCTTAAGATTTCTGAGGAGCTCGTAGGGGGGGGCCCTCAAGATTTTGGGGGGCAGTGCTGGGGGGGTCTTGAGGTGATCATAGAGGCACAAAGAGATGGGATGGGAACTGTGTATGTGGGGGATTAGGGTTAGGAGTTAAGGGTTAGGGTTCCAGGGGTTAGGCTTAGCATTAGGGTTTGGGTTAGGGTTCAGGGGGTTAGGCTTAGCATTGGGGTTTGGGTTAGGGTTCAGGGGGTTAGGCTTAGCATTGGGGTTTGGGTTAGGCTTAGCATTGGGGTTTGGGTTAGGGTTCAGGGGGTTAGGCTTAGCATTGGGGTTTGGGTTAGGGTTCCGGGGGTTAGGGTGAAGCTGATTCCTTTCAGGCAGCTGCAGAGAGCAGTGAGGTCTCCCTTCAGCCTCCTGTTGTGCTGGGGCCCTGTGCTGTGCCTCAGCCCTGCTCTGCAGAGCTTTCCCATCCTGACCCCAGGGTTTAGCAGCAGAGCCTGGAGTGCAGTCTGTGGGCTAAGGAGGCTGGCAAAGCACTGTGGGCCTGGGGGGCTGTGCCCCTGCTCCCTGCTGCAGTGTTAGATTGCCCTTTAGGAATAAGTACTTCTAAAATGCAATGTGAGCAGCAGTCGCCTGAGCTGCAGGAGAGCTTTGGGTTGAAGCAGACGGAGCTTGGGGAGTGAAAATGTTTCCCAGCTTCCAGGATAAAAGAAATCCTGCCCTTACCATGGAGCTCGTCCCTGCAGGCAAGCTGTTTGCTGGCAGGGTGTTGGGTTTGTGGGGCCTGGCAGCGACAGCTTTCCAAAGAGGAGCTCTAAGGGTGGCTGCAAGGTTAGGTTTGGATTCTCCTGGGGTCTCACAGAATCAATAAGGCTGGAAAAGACCTCAGAGATCATCAAGTCCAACCTCTCACCCAGCCTCCAGACAACTAAACAGTTTGTGTCCATTGTCCCTCGTCCTGGCGCTCCACGTCCCTCCCCAGCTCTCCTGCAGCCCCTCCAGGCGCTGGGTGGCTGCTCTGAGGTCTCCCTGGAGCCTTCTCCAGGCTGCACAGCCCCAACTCTCCTAGCCTGTCCCCACAGAGGAAGTTCTGCAGCCCTCTGCTCATCTTGGTGGCCTCCTCTGAACCCTCTCCAGCAGCTCCAGGTCCTCCTCTTGAGGGCTGAGCTGCCCTGCTGGGAAGCAGCTCTGTGGAAGTGAGCAGAAGGACCTGGGGGGTGCTGGGGGACAGCAGGGACCCCACGAGGCAGCAAGATGCCCGGGTGGCCAAGGAGGCCAAGGGGCTCCTGGGGTGGATTGAGAAGCGTGGGCAGCAGGGCAAGGGAGGTTCTCCTGCCCCTCTGCCCTGTCCTGGGGAGGCCACAGGTGGAAGACTGGAGCCAGTTCGAGAGGGACTGGGAGCTGCTGGGGACAATCCAGTGGTTGCTATGAGGGTGATGATGAAGGGCCTGGACCCTCCGAGACCCCCCTAAACCTTTCGGTCCCCTTTGGGAGGGCAAAACGCGCGGCCCGCGGTGGCCCCGGAACCATCTGCCCGTGCCCCGCGGCGCGCCCGGACCCGTTCCGCACCGGGACACGGCGGGGGGGGGGGGGCGCTGCCCTCCCTCCCCTTTCTGACCTCCCCAAGATGGCGCCGCCGCCGCCGGACTCCGCTTCCCAGCAGCCCCCGCGCGGGCGCTCGGCCACTGGGGGTGCGCGCGGGCGCGGCGGGCGTGGCTCCGTGCGGCCCAGTTCGTTGCGCGGCGGCGGCGGCGGCGGCGGCGGCGGGGGCGGGCGTGAGGCTGCGGCGCCCAACGCAGGCCCTGCCCCCGGCCCTGCCCTTGCCCTGACCCCCGCGGCGGGCAGGCTGCTCTGCCCCCCGCCTCCCGGCAGGTGAGCAGTGCGGAGGCGGCGGGGGGGCCGGGGAACGGCGGCAAGCGCAGGCGCGGGGCGGGCGGGGCCTGCGGGGGGGCAGGGGGAGGAGGGGGCGGGGCCTGAGCCGGGAAACGTCACGGGGGAGGCGTGGTCTGCCACGGGGGGCAGAGCCTAAGGGTGGCACTTATTGGACGGCGTGGTCTGTAGGGGGCGTCGCCTGAGTGGAGACGGGTGCTTGCAATGGGCGTGGTCTGTACCCCCCCGCTGATTGGTTGGGGTTGGAACTCGCATCGTTTGGCCCCGGCCATGGAGGCCAGGCCACGCCCTCTCCCCCCTGCCCACGTGGCCGGGTCCCAGCCCCCGCCCTGTGTGCTCAGCCCCTCCCAGGGCTGGCACCGCGTTGGTACCGCCCCAGGGGCGCCTGACTCCCCGTTCCCAAATTGCCCTCAGCCCCCTCCAGGACCTCCTCTCTCCTCCCTTCCCCCAACCCCTCTGAGCCCTCAGCCCCCTGAGCCTCTCAAGTCTCCATCAGCCCCCAGGCTGCCTCCTAATCCCTCAGCCCCCTGAGCCTCCTCAACACCCTCAGCCGCTCCCCAAACCTCCTGTCCCCCCCAGTTCCCCCAACCCCCCTGAGCCACCCAAATTCCTAACTCCCCTCAGCCTCCCCACCCCAAGCCTTCTGCCCCCTCAGCTTCCCCAAACCCCCCGAACCTCCCCAACCACACGGGGAGGTCCTAGCCCCCCCCATGTATCCTCAGTCCCTCCCAGGACTGGCACCGGAGTGACACCGCCCCAGGGGTACCTGGCCCCCACCCCACCCAAATTACACTCAGCCCCCTCCAGAACCTCCTATCCCCTCCCTTCCCCCCACTCCTCTGAGCCTCCCAACACCCCCAGCCCCATAATCACCGCCCCCCAGTCCCTGAAACCTCCCCAGCCCCCATCATCCCCCCTCAAACTCCCTCTGGGGAGGGGGACAGGCCACCTTCCCTCCTCTCTTCACCCCCACCCTGCCTGCCTTGTCCCCCAGGGCCATCGTCATGGCAGGAGCCACACCACCCCCCGCGCCAGCCGGGCCCCGAGCCGCAGCGCCCCCTGGTGGCCCCGAGCAGCCCTACGCCTGCCGGGAGTGCGGAAAGGCCTTCCGGTGGTCATCCCGCCTGGCTCACCACCAGCGCAGCCACACCGGGGAGCGCCCCTACAAGTGCCCCGAGTGCCCCAAGGCCTTCAAGGGCTCATCCGCCCTCCTCTACCACCAGCGAGGCCACACCGGGGAGCGGCCCTACGCCTGCCCGCAGTGCCCCAAGGCCTTCAAGCGCTCGTCACTGCTGCAGACGCACCAGCGGGTGCACACCGGGCTGCGCGCCTTCCAGTGCACCCACTGCGGCCTCACCTTCAAGTGGGCCTCCCACTACCAGTACCACCTGCGGCAGCACACCGGGGAGCGGCCCTACCGCTGCCCCAGCTGCCCCAAGGCCTTCAAGAACTCCTCCAGTCTGCGGCGCCACCGCCACACCCACACCGGGGAGCGGCCCCACGCCTGCTCGGTCTGCGGCAAGGCCTTCGCCCAGGCCACCAACCTGCGGCAGCACCAGCGGGTGCACACTGGGGAGCGGCCCTACGCCTGCTCCCTCTGCCCCAAGACCTTCACTCACTCCTCCAACCTCCTCCTGCACCGCCGCACCCACACTGCCGCCGCTGCCGCCCGGCCCCACCAGTGCCCAACCTGCGCCAAGTCTTTTGTGTCGGACTCCTGCCTGCAGAAGCACCTCCAGAGCCACTCTGCTGCCGCCGCTGCTGTGCCACCGCTGCTGCCCCTGCCGCCGCCCCTTGACGCGGTGCCTCCCGAAGTGCTCTGGCGGTGCTCTGGCTGCCCACTGAGCTTCACCAGCCAGGAGGAGCTGCTGGGCCACCAGAGCAGCCACTCGGTGCCGGTGGCCGCCCCCCTGACCTCCCCTCACCGCTGCGCCACCTGTGGCAAGACCTTCAAGAACAGCTCGGGGCTGGCACGGCACCGGCATGGCCACGGTGCCGAGCGGCCCTTCAAGTGCTCCCTGTGCCCCAAGGCCTTCGTGCAGCTGGCAGGGCTGCTGGGGCACCAACGCAGCCACCCTGCAGGTGCCACTGCCCCCACCCCCACGCCACCACTGCCTCCCTGCACCACCGCCCCCGAGGCTCCCGAGCGGGTGGCCACTCCCCAGCCGGAGCGACCCTACCGGTGCGGGGAGTGTGGGAAGGCTTTCAAGGGCTCCTCAGGGCTGCGCTACCACATGAGGGACCACACCGGGGAGCGGCCCTACGCCTGCCCGCAGTGCCCCAAGGCCTTCAAGCGCTCGTCACTGCTGCAGACGCACCAGCGGGTGCACACCGGGCTGCGCGCCTTCCAGTGCACCCACTGCGGCCTCACCTTCAAGTGGGCCTCCCACTACCAGTACCACCTGCGGCAGCACACCGGGGAGCGGCCCTACCGCTGCCCCGACTGCCCCAAGGCCTTCAAGAACACCTCCTGCCTGCGGCGCCACCGCCAGCTGCACACCGGGGAGCGGCCCCACGCCTGCCCGGTCTGCGGCAAGGCCTTCGCCCAGACCTCCAACCTGCGGCAGCACCAGCGGGTGCACACCGGCGAGCGGCCCTACGCCTGCCCCCAGTGCGGGAAGGCCTTCACTCACTCCTCCAACCTGCAGCTGCACCGCCGCACGCACTCTGCCGCACGCCCTTTCCGCTGCTCCCTCTGCCCCAAGGCCTTTGTCATGGCCTCCTACCTCCAGCGTCACCTCCGCACCCATGCCCCGGCCGCCCCCCGTGGGACCCCTGCCGGCCCTGCTCTGCCGCCTCCTCCTCCTCCTCTTCCCCCTCCCGCTGCCGAAGGCCAAACCTTCCTGCTGGTGCAGACCCCCCAGGGCCTGCAGCTCATCCCCAGCCCCCCGGCCCCACCACGGAAGCTGCTGCTGTTGCCCACCCCCGCGGCAGAGCCCTCGGCCTTCACCCTGCTGCCTGCCGAGGGGCCTCAGCCCCGCCTGGGGAAGGGTCCCCAGGTGCCCCCCAGCGGTGGGCAGAGCATCCTGGTGGTGCCGGGCACGGGGCAGGTGCTGCCCGGGGTGCAGCTGCAGGCGCTGGCGGGGGCCCCAGCGAGGACCAGCCTCATTGTCCTGAGGGGTGGCATCGGGGGTGGCGTTGTCACCCCACGGGGACCCCAGCCCTCTGAGGTCACCGGTGTTCAGCTGCAGGAGGCAGAGGTGACCAACGTCCAGCTCCAGGCCCTGCCACAGCCCTTGGAGGTGACCAATTTCCAGCTGCAGGCTGCAGAGGTGACCAACGTCCAGCTCCAGGCCCTCCCCCAGCCCGTGGAGGTCACCAACATCCAGCTGCAGGCCACTGAGGTGACCAACATCCAGCTATCAGCCCTGCCCCAGCCCTCAGAGGTGCCCAGTGTCCATCTCCAGGCCACAGAGGTGGCAGATGTCCACCTTGAGGCCACAGAGGTGGCAGATGTCCACCTTGAGGCCACTGAGGTGGCAGATGTCCACCTTGAGGCTACAGAGGTACCCAGCATCCATCTTCAGGCCACAGAGGTGGCAGATGTCCTTCTTCAGGCCACGGAGGTGACAGATGTCCACCTTCAGGGCACAGAATTGCCCAGTGTCCATCTCCAGACCACTGAGGTAACCAATGTCCAGCTGCAGACCTCAGAGGTGGAAAATGTCCACCTCCAAACCACCACCAAGGTCCCTGACATCCATCTCCAGGCCACAGAGGTGTCCAACATCCACCTTCAAGCCGTGGAGGTCCCCAGTGTCCCTCTTCAAACCACAGAGGTTCCCAATGTCCACCTCCACTGTCCACCTCCAGCTGTGCTGCTGCTGCGGGGGGCTGAGGGGACCCCTGCTCACCTCTGCCTGCAGGCTCTGGCTCAGCTGCCCCCTGCCGGTGCCCCTCAGATCCTCCTGGTCCAGGGGGAGCCGGTCCCTGGGGGCGGCAATGGGGGACAGCCTCCCACTCCTGCCCGGGGGGTGCCTGGGGGCAGCAGCAGCAGTGGGGGCACGGGGACAGGACCCCCTGCCCCGGAGCTGCCCACGGTGCCGCTGGTTCATACCTTCTGAGACTGGGCAGGGCTGGGGGTGGACACTTTGGGATCCCCCAAGGACTGCTTCTGTGGATCCAGAAGTGAAGGTGGGGGAGGGGGAAAGGGGCTGGAACCCCAGCGAGCACCAGGGCCTCCCAGGGGCCCCCGGGACACCTCCCCAGGGCTCCCCAAGTGTCGTCTCCCCGCCCTCATTCACACCGCTTGAGGGGTGCTGGAGGTCGTGCCCCCGGAGTGCCGCTAGGGGGCGCGGTGTGGGTCTGGTCAATAAACAGTGCCCGCCCCCCGCAACCAATGAGCGCGCGGTGCGGCTCTGCCTTCCCGCGGGGATCTGCCGGGGGCTGCTGGGGCGTGGCTATTGCGGGGGGCGTTGCTAGGGGCGGGGCGGTTGGTATGGGGAGACCTATTCCTATTGGAGGAGGCCTTGCCAGGGGCTAACTCGCTATTGGAGGGATTTTTCTCGGGGGTGGGGGTGGGTGCCGACGGAGGCCTCTCCCTACTGGATGAGCCGGCGCTGGGAGCGGGATGGTTGCTCTGGGGAGGCCTCTCGCTATTGGCGCGGCCGTTGCTAGGGGCGGGGCAGGGTTGCTGCAGGGGGGAAGGGTTCGGGAGGGGCTGGTGGGAGAGCCGACGGCTGGGGGAAGCTGCTGGGAGGCTGAGGAGCACTGCGGAGGGAGAAAGGGAGAGGGCACCCCCAGCCTGCACCCTGCCCGGCCACCCCCGCAGCCTCTGATAGCCCCACCCGCAGTACAGCCTCACTGCCCCCCAGTAGGGCTCCAGTCTGCCCAGTGCCCCCCAGTGCAGCCTCACTGCCCCCCACTATGGCTCCAGTCTGCCCAGTGCCCCCCAGTGCAGCCTCACTGCCCCCCACTATGGCTCCAGTCTCCCCAGTGCCCCCCAGTACAGCCTCACTGCCCCCCACTATGGCTCCAGTCTGCCCAGTGCCCCCCACTATGGCTCCAGTCTCCCCAGTGCCCCCCAGTACAGCCTCACTGCCCCCCAGTAGGGCTCCAGTCTGCCCAGTGCCCCCCAGTACAGCCTCACTGCCCCCCACTATGGCTCCAGTCTCCCCACTTTCATCCAGTATGGCCCTGCCGACTCCCAGTGGGGCCCAGGCGTGGTGGGCTGGCAGGATCCCACGGGGGGGCCATGGGGCACTGGGCATTAATCCTTTGCTGCCATGGGCACAGGGCACTGGTCAGGGTCTGAGGGCGCTGGGATGGGTGGTGGGAAGGGCACTGGGGCACCGGGCCGGGCACTGTGCCGGGCACTGGGCTGGGCACTGGGAAGGGCACTGTGCCACCCGTGCCAGGGCAGCAGGAGGCTCCATGCCCGCTCTAGGTGTGGTGCTCACTCCTGGCTCTGCCCTGACCCCCTGGGTTCAACCTCGCCAGGCTCGGAGAGGACCCCAGCGGTGCTGCTCCTGTGCCCCCCAGCCCCAGGGGGTGCCAGGGCCCCGCCCCAGCAGGGCCCCCCCCGGCCCGGCCGGACGCAGAGCCTGAGTCACTGCTGGGCCAGCGGCCACGGCCCGGCCCCAGCGCCCGCCCCGGCCCCGGCCCCAGCCCCGGCCCCGGCCCCGGCCACGGCCACGGCCCTGCCATGGCCCTCAGCCTGCTGCTGCTGGGTGAGCCCCGACTGGCACTGCATGGGCACTGCATGGGCACTGCAGGGGGGCAGCATGTGGGTGGCACCAGTTTGGTTTGGGTACTGGGAGGGGTGGATGGGTGTAGCACTGGGCACTGTGTTGTCACTGAGCACTGCACTGGGCACTGCATGGGGGCTGGGCACTGTGTGGGCACTGCACTCGACACTGGGCACTGCATAGAGTCAATATGTGTGTGGCACCAGTTTGGTTTGGGTACTGGGAGGGGAGGGTGGATCCAGCACTGGGCACTGTGTGGGCACTGCACCGGGCACTGCGTAGGCACTGAGCACTGCATGGGCTCAATGTGTGGCTGGCACCAGTTTGGTTTGGGTAGTGGGAGGGGTGGGTGAGTACAGCAGTGGGCACTGCATGTACACTGTACTGACACTAAGCACTGCCTGGGCACTGCACTGGGCACTGCATTAGGGCAGTGTGTGGGTGGTACCAATATGGAGTGGGTACTGGGAGAGGTGGGCAGGTACAGCACTGGGCACTGCACTGACACTGGGCACTGCACTGGGCACTGGGCATGGCATGGGCACTGCATGGGGGCAGGGTGTGGATGGCACCACCATGGGAGAGGTGCAGCACTGGGCAGTGTGCTGGCACTGTATGGGCACTGCTTGAACACTGCACTGGGCAGCAGGCACTGTGTGGGCACCTCATGAGCACTGCACGGCATCATTGTGAGGGTGGCACCAGTTTGATTTGGGTACTGGGAGGGGTGGGTGGATGTGGCACTGGCACTGACTGGGCACTGGGCACTGTGTGGGCACTGCATGGGGGCAACATGTGGATGGCACCAGTATGGTTTGGCTACTGGGAAGGGGGTTGGATGTGGCACTGGGCACTGCAAGGGGTGAAGTGTGGCACCAGTATGGTCTGGGTACTGGAAATGGAGGTTGGGTCAGCACTGGGCACTGGCTCTGGGCACTGGGAGGGAGACTGGGCAGGGTTGGCTGTTATGGGCAGGGGGCAAGGTGCCAAGCAGTGGGCATGGGAGGCACTGGGGCCTGGAGACTGGGAAGGGCACTGATTATTGGGCACTGGTCTCTGGTTAGGAGGTGCTGGGCGTTGGGCATGGGGCACCAGGTGCTGGGCACTGGGAAGGGCACTGGGCACTGGTACTTGTTGCTGGGCACAGGGTGCTGGGCTTTGGCACTGGGCATTGGGAAGGGCACTGGGCACAGGGCCCTGGGTGCTGGGCAGTGGAAGGGCACTGGGCGCTGGACACTGATAAGGGGGTACTGGGAAGGGCACTGGTCATGGGGACCTGGGCATTAGGATGGGGACTGGGCACTGGATATGGGGCACTGGGGACTGGGCACTGGGCACTGGCTATGGGGCACTGGGCACAAGGGTCTGGGGAGGGCAGTGAGAAGGGCTCTGGGCACTGGTTGCTGGCCATGGGGCACTGGGCACAGGGCACTGGGAAGGACACTGGGCACTGGGATGGGCACTGGGTACAGCACAGTGGGAAGGGCTGGTCACAAGGCACTGGGCACATGGGCACCAGGATGAGGACTGGGGAGGGCACTGGGCACTGGTTGCTGGTCATGGGGCACCGGGCAGTGGTGCCCTGCAGATGCCTGCTTGGGGCTGGGGTGCCCAGGGGCTGGGTGCCCCCAGCTCATCCTGCCCTCCTCACCAGCGGGGCTGTTGGCAGCTCCCAGCACAGGTACTGAGCGGGGGAGGGGGGGGGAGGGAGGCCTGGGGCTGGGGAGGGCAGGGGCGGCCAGGGGCTCCCAGGGAGTGCAAAGGATCCACTGGATCCCAGTGGGTGCAGGGTTCCAAACAGGTCCCAGTGGGTCCCAGCTTGTCCCAATTGGTTCAGAGCTCCCAGCAGGTTCTAGCAGGTCCCTGCGGGCCCCAGTGGGTGCAGAAGATCCCAGCAGGTCCCAGTGGCTCCCAGCAGGTCCCAGTGGCTCCCAGCAGGTCCCAGTGGTTCCCAGCTGGTCCCAGTGGCTCCCAGCAGGTCCCAGTTGGTTCCCAGCAGGTCCCAGTGGCTCCCAGCAGGTTCCAGTGGCTCCCAGCAGGTCCCAGTTGGTTCCCAGCAGGTCCCAGTGGCTCCCAGCAGGTCCCAGTGGTTCCCAGCAGGTCCCAGTGGCTCCCAGCAGGTCCCAGTTGGTTCCCAGCAGGTCCCAGTGGTTCCCAGCAGGTCCCAGTGGCTCCCAGCAGGTCCCAGTTGGTTCCCAGCAGGTCCCAGTGGCTCCCAGCAGGTCCCAGTGGCTCCCAGCAGGTCCCAGTTGGTTCCCAGCAGGTCCCAGTTGGCTCCCAGCTGGTCCCAGTGGTTCCCAGCAGGTCCCAGTGGTTCCCAGCAGGTCCCAGTTGGTTCCCAGCAGGTCCCAGTGGCTCCCAGCAGGTCCCAGTTGGTTCCCAGCTGGTCCCAGTGGCTGCCAGCAGGTCCCGGCTGGTGCCAGCTGGGTTCAGGGCTGCTGGCTGTTGCCAGCGGGTCGCGGGGGTGCTGCCCGGGGCCCCGGCGGCGGTGTCTGAGGCCCGGGTCCCGCAGAGCCCTTCCCGGTGCGGCTGGCAGGGGGCCCCGGGCCCTGCGCGGGGCGCGTGGAGCTGCGGCGCGCGGGGCGCTGGGGCACCGTCTGCGACGACGACTGGGGGCTGCCCGACGCGGGGGTGGTCTGCAGGCAGCTGGGTTGTGGGCGCCCCCTGGCGGCGCCCGCCGGGGCCTGGTTCGGGGAGGGCTCGGGGCCCATCTGGCTGAACGGAGTGCGGTGCCGCGGGCGGGAGCGTCGCCTGGCACAGTGCCCGCACCGCGGCTGGCGCCCGCACGTCTGTGCCCACGAGGAGGACGCCAGCGCCGTCTGCTCAGGTGGGCGCCCGAGGGGGTGGGGCTGGGGGGCACCCGGCTGGGCGGAGGCACCCAACTGGTAGGGGCACCCACCTGGGGGGGAGGGCACCAAACTGGGGGGGGGGGGGGGGGGGCACCAAACGAGGGGGGGAGCACCCTACTGGGGGGGGCATCCAACTTGGGGAGGCCCAACTTGGGGGGCACCTAGCTGGGAGGGGGCACCCAACTTGGGGGGCACCAAACTTGGGGGGGGAACACCCAATTTGGGGGGGGGCACCCAACTGGGGAGGCATCAAAGTGTGCGTGGGAGGTGCAGTTGGGCTCACCAGCTTGGCACACAGGGCACCGCTTCCAGCCCTTTGGCACCACTGAGCCGCCCTGGGCCACCACTACACCACCCACGGGCACCGTGCCGCAGGGTACCGCCTGCACCGGCAGCACCTGCACAGGTAGGGTGGGCATGGGGTACTGCAGAGTGGTGATGTGCACGGTGGGTAAGGGTACAGGGTGCCAGGGAAGGGCAGTGATGAGCATGGTGGGTACAGGGCACAGCAGGGGCGTGATAGGCACGGTGGACATAGGGTCTTGCTGGTGCTCCCCCAGGGCCCTTGGGGCTGTCTCCCTCTGCTCCTGGGCTGAGCTGGAGGCTTGGGCTCCCTGTGGGTGCTGAGGGCTGCAGAGGGCACAGCTGGGGGTGCCCTGGAGCCAGGTCTGGGCTCCCCCAGTGCCAGAGGGACCTGGGAGCTGCTGGGGAGAGCCCAGGGGAGGCCAAGAGGCTGCTGAGGGCTTGGAGCAGCTCTGTGAGCAGCAAAGGCTGAGAGCTTGGAGCAGAGCAGCCCCAGAGGGCAGCTGAGCAATGCTCAGCAAGAGCTAAAGGAGCTGTGGGGGGCAAGAGGCTGGGGCCAGGCTCTGCTGAGTGGTGCCCAGGGACAGCACAAGGGGCAAGGGGCAGAAAGTGGCAGCCAGGAGGTTGCAGCTGAGCAGGAGGAGAAAGCTGTTTGGTGTGAGGGTGCTGGAGCCTGGAGCAGGCTGCCCAGAGAGGTTGTGGAGTCTCCTTCTGTGGAGAGCTTCCAACCCCCGCTGGGCACTGTGATCCTGGGCAAGCTGCTGTGGGTGCCCTGCTGGAGCAGGGGGGTGGGGGTGTGGGGTGTGGGGGTGGGCTGGGTGAGCTCCAGAGGTCCCTTTCAGCCTCACCCTGCTGGCACTGGGGGATGTTTGCTACTTAAGTGACTGCTCCTTGGAGGTGGTCATTAATCAGCTGCTGAGGGTTGATCACCAGGTGGGGTCAGGGTCACAGAACACTGGCGCAGGCTGCCTAGGGAGGTGGTGGAGTCTCCATCTCTGGAGAGCTTCCACCCCCCCCCGGAGCTGTTCTTGTGCTCCCTGCTCGTGGTGACTCTGCCTTGCCAGGGGGTGGGGGTTGGGCTTGGTGATCTCCAGAGGTCCCTCCCAGCCCGCACCGTGTGGGGACTCCATGATTCTGTGGCTCCCATGCCAAGGTGGCCCTGACCTGAGCCTCTCCCCCAGGTGATGTCCTCCTGCGGCTGGTGGGAGGCACCGGCCGCTGTGCCGGGCGCCTGGAGGTCTTCCACGAGGGGCATTGGGGCACTGTCTGCGACGACCTCTGGGGGCTGCCGGACGCGGGGGTGGTCTGCAGGCAGCTAGGCTGCGGCGCTGCCCTGGACGCCCCCCGGGCAGCTTTCTTCGGCGAGGGCAGTGGCCGCATCTGGCTGGATGATGTCCGGTGCCAGGGCAACGAATCCTCCCTGCTGCAGTGCTCGGCGGCCCCCTGGGGGGTCACCAACTGCCAGCACCGGGAGGACGCCGCCGTCGTCTGCGCAGGTACCCGGGGGGCTGGGCCGGGGTCCGAAGTGTGGCCGGCAGGGCCAGGGCAGGGATTGGCCACCTGGGCTGGGCACTGGTGAGGGTGCAGCTCGAGTGTTGGGGGCAGGTTTGGGGGCAGGTTTGTGCACCGCACTGCAGGGAGGGTACTGAGGAGGTGGAGCAGGCCCAGGGAAGGGCAATGAGGCTGGGGAGGGGGCTGGGGAGCAGGGCTGGGGAGGGGGCTGGGGAGAAGGGCTGGGGTGGGGCAGCTGTGGGACCCTGCGGCATGGGCAGGGGGCAGTGCCATGATCTCTTGGGCTCCTCCTCCCACAGATGAGTTGACCTCCCTGGATGTCCATCCTGTAGAGCCCCCTCTCCACCAGATGCAGGCACTGCCCACCCAGATGTCCCCCTCGACAGGGTCCCTTGTCTCCAGCTCGCTCTGGGATGGAGCCAGCACCGCGTGGGCACCAGGCAAGAGCAGGAGGAGCTGGGCTGGAGCTCTGTGTCCCAACGGGGGCTGCTGGGACCCTGTCCTCCGTGTCCCACTGACCCTGTGTCCATGTCCCACTGACCCTGGCCCCAAGGGCTGTCCCCACCCCTGGCCCTTGGTGTCCCCCAGAGCTGAGCTGCCCTCTCCTTGCTGCAGGACACAGGGTCCTGGTGTCACCGACAGGGACTTCACCCATGGCCAGCAGCCCCCAGGGCCCTGCTGGGCAGAGTCGAGTCGATGCCAGCCAGGCCAGCACTGGGCGAGCTCCCCTCCGGGTGCTGAGGATCAGTCGGCTGAAAGCAGAGCAGGACCCAGCTGGCAGCATCCAGAGCACCAAGCCCAAGGCAGGGAAGGATCCAGCTGGTGCCTCTGGGCCCAAGGCTGGATGGGATCCAGTGGGAGCTAACAGGTCCAAGGCAAGATGGCATCCAGTGGGAGCCAACAGGTCCAAGGCTGGATGGGATCCAGCTGGCACCAACAGGTCCAAGGCAAGATGGGATCCAGTGGGAGCCAACAGGTCCAAAGCAAGATGGGATCCAGTGGGAGCCAATAGGTCCAAAACAGGACAGGATCCAGTGGGAGCCAACAGGTCCAAGGCAAGATGGGATCCAGTGGGAGCCAATAGGTCCAAAACAGGACAGGATCCAGTGGGAATCAACAGGTCCAAGGCAAGATGGGATCCAGCTGTCACCAACAGGTCCAAGGTGAGGTGGGATCCAGTGGGAGCCAACAGGTCCAAACCAGGATGGGATCCAGTGGGAACCAAGAGGTCCAAGGAAGGATGGGATCCAGCAGCACTCAACAGGTCGAAGACTGGAGGGGATCCAGCTGGCACCATCAGGTCCAAGGCAGGACGGGACCCAGTGGGTCCCATCCACATCACCCAGCCCAGAGCAGGGCAAGATCCCCCCAGCATGGCCCCTTGGCGGATCCCTTGGCCCAGCACTGAGCAGGGTTTGGCAGGTGCCACCAGGAAGCCACCAGAACAGGTTTTGGCTGGGACCATGCAAGGTGCCAAGGCAAAGTCAGGGCAGGATCCAGCTGGTGCCACCCAACAGCACCCAGGGCCTGTGGCAGTGCCCATCCAGGTCACCCCAGAGACAGCAGGGCAGGACCCCATCAGTGCCAGCCAGGCTGAAGTGGGGCAGGACCCAGTTGGTAGCACACCAGGAACCAGGCCCAAAGCAGAGCAGGATTTGGTGCCCACCATGGAGATCCCTGCAGGGGAGACCATGTGGGTCAAGCAGAAGGTGGCACAGCCAGGGCCTGAGGGTACCACGAGCAGCACAACTCCTGCAGCACACCTGGGGGTAGGTGGCACCCAAGGGGCAACTCCTTCTGCAGGCCTTGGTCTAGGAGATGTGCTGAGGAGCACACAGCCTGCAGAGCAACCAGGGCCTGAGGGTGGCATGGGGAGCACAGAACCTCCAGCAGAAGCAGGTCCTGATGGTACCATGAGTGTGGTGGGCTCACAGCCTGCAGCAGAAGCAGGTCCAGAAGGTAGCATGGGTACCACAGGTCCTTCAGTAGATCTGGCTCCAGATGGTACCTCATGGACCACACCTCCAGCAGAAGCAGACCCTGAAGAGCCCACGAGGAGCTCACCTCCTGCAGGAGAAGCAGGTCCAGAAGGTGGCATGGTGACCACAGGTCCTGCAGCAGAAGCAGGTCCAGAAGGTGGCATGGTGACCACAGGTCTTGCAGCAGAAGCGGGTCCAGAAGGTGGAATGGTGACCACAGGTCCTGCAGCAGAAGCAGGTCCAGAAGGTGGCATGGTGACCACAGGTCCTGCAGCAGAAGCAGGTCCAGAAGGTGGAATGGTGACCACAGGTCCTGCAGCAGAAGCAGGTCCAGAAGGTGGCATGGTGACCACAGGTCCTGCAGCAGAAGCAGGTCCAGAAGGTGGCATGGTGACCACAGGTCCTGCAGCAGAAGCAGGTCCAGAAGGTGGCATGGTGACCACACCTCCTGCAGCAGAAGCAGGTCCAGAAGGTGGCATGGTGACCACACCTCCTGCAGCAGAAGCAGGTCCAGAAGGTGGCATGGTGACCACACCTCCTGCAGCAGAAGCAGGTCCAGAAGGTGGCATGGTGACCACACCTCCTGCAGCAGAAGCAGGTCCAGAAGGTGGCATGGTGACCACACCTCCTGCAGCAGAAGCGGGTCCAGAAGGTGGCATGGTGACCACACCTCCTGCAGCAGAAGCAGGTCCAGAAGGTGGCATGGTGACCACAGGTCCTTCAGTGAAGCTGAACATGGATGGTATCATGTGGATCACACCTCCTGCAGCAGAAGCAGGCCCTGAAGGTACCACGAGGAGCTCACATCCACCAGCAGAACCAGATCCAGAGGGTACCATGGTGACCACACATCCTGCAGCTGAACCAGTTTCAGAAGGTGGCACGGGTACCACAGGTCCTTCAGTGGATCTGAACATGGATGGTACCACATGGACCACAGATCCTCCAGCTGAACCAGGTCCAGAAGGGACCATGAGGAGCAGCCATTTGAGCACAGAGTCCAGCACATGGAGCACAGAACCTGGAGCCAAACCTGATCCAGAAGCTAACACGAGGAATAAAAACCAGGAAATAGGTAGGAGGATGCAGTTGGATGGATGGAGATGATTAGAGATGGTTAGAGATGGCTGGCTGCAGATGGATGGATGGATGGCTGTGGCTGGCTGGCTGGCTGGCAATGGCTGGCTGTCTGGCTGTGGATGGATGGATGGCTGTGGCTGGCTGGCTGGCTGGCAATGGCTGGCTGGCTGGCTGGCAATGGCTGGCTGGCTGGCTGTGGATGGATGGATGGCTGTGGATGGCTGGCTGGCTGGCTGCGGATGGATGGATGGCTGCGTATGGATGGATAGATGGAAGGATGGATGGCTGGCTGCAGATGGATGGCTGGCTGGCTGCCTGGCTGGATGGCTGCGGATGGATGGATAGGTGGATGGATGGATGGCTGCAGATGGATGGATAGATGGATGGCTGGCTGGCTGCAGATGGATGGATGGATGGCTGGCTGTGGATGGATGGATGGATGGCTGCAGATGGATGGATGGATGGCTGGCTGCGGATGGATGGATGGATGGCTGCAGATGGATGGATAGATGGATGGATGGCTGGCTGCAGATGGATGGCTGGCTGGCTGGCTGCGGATGGATGGATGGCTGGCTGGCTGCCTGGCTGGATGGCTGCGGATGGATGGATAGGTGGATGGATGGATGGCTGCAGATGGATGGATAGATGGATGGATGGCTGGCTGCAGATGGATGGATGGCTGGCTGGCTGCGGATGGATGGATGGATGGCTGCAGATGGATGGATGGATGGCTGGCTGCGGATGGATGGATGGATGGCTGCAGATGGATGGATAGATGGATGGATGGCTGGCTGCAGATGGATGGATGGCTGGCTGGCTGCGGATGGATGGATGGCTGCAGATGGATGGATGGATGGTTGCAGATGGATGGATGGATGGGTGGATGGCTGCGGATGGATGGCTGGCTGCAGATGGATGGATAGATGGATGGATGGATGGATGGCTGCGGATGGCTGGATGGCTGGCTGGCTGGCTGGCTGCAGATGGCTGGCTGGATGGATGGCTGCGGATGGATGGATGGATGGCTGGATGGCTGCAGATGGATGGATGGATGGATGGATGGATGAATGGATGGATGCTGCGGATGGCTGGATGGCTGGATGGCTGGCTGGCTGGCTGCAGATGGATGGATGGATGGCTGGCTGCGGATGGATGGATGGATGGATGGCTGGATGGCTGCAGATGGATGGATGGATGGATGGATGTCTGCGGCTGGCTGGCTGGCTGCGGATGGCTGGCTGGCTGCAGATGGCTGGCTGGCTGGCTGGCTGCGGATGGATGGATGGCTGCAGATGGGTGGCTGGCTGGCTGGCTGCGGATGGATGGCTGGCTGGCTGTGGATGGCTGGCTGCGGGCGGATGGCTGGCTGAGGGCGGATGGCTGGCTGAGGGCGGATGGCTGGCTGTGGATGGCTGGCTGGCTGCGGATGGATGGATGGCTGCAGATGGGTGGCTGGCTGGCTGCGGATGGATGGCTGGCTGGCTGCGGATGGCTGGCTGCGGGCGGATGGCTGGCTGAGGGCGGATGGCTGGCTGCGGATGGATGGCTGGCTGGCTGGCTGCGGATGGCTGGCTGGCTGGCTGGCTGCGGATGGCTGGCTGGCTGGCTGGCTGCGGATGGATGGATGGATGGATGGCTGCGGATGGATGGCTGCGGATGGATGGATGGCTGCGGATGGATGGATGGATGGCTGGCTGCGGATGGCTGGCTGCGGATGGATGGATGGATGGCTGGCTGCGGATGGCTGGCTGCGGATGGATGGATGGCTGCGGATGGCTGGCTGGCTGGCTGGCTGCGGATGGATGGATGGCTGGCTGGCTGCAGATGGATGGCTGGCTGCGGATGGCTGGCTGGCTGCGGATGGCTGGCTGCGGATGGATGGATGGATGGCTGGCTGCGGATGGCTGGCTGCGGATGGATGGCTGGCTGGCTGGCTGCGGATGGCTGGCTGGCTGCGGATGGATGGATGGATGGCTGGCTGCGGATGGCTGGCTGCGGATGGATGGATGGATGGCTGGCTGCGGATGGCTGGCTGCGGATGGATGGATGGCTGCGGATGGCTGGCTGGCTGGCTGGCTGCGGATGGATGGATGGATGGCTGGCTGCAGATGGATGGCTGGCTGCGGATGGCTGGGTGGATGGCTGGCTGCGGATGGATGGATGGATGGCTGGCTGCGGATGGATGGCTGCGGATGGATGGCTGGCTGGCTGGCTGCGGATGGATGGATGGCTGGCTGGCTGCAGATGGATGGCTGGCTGCGGATGGATGGCTGGCTGCGGATGGATGGATGGATGGCTGGCTGCGGATGGATGGCTGCGGATGGATGGCTGGCTGCGGATGGCTGGCTGGCTGCGGATGGATGGATGGATGGCTGGCTGCGGATGGCTGGCTGCGGATGGATGGATGGCTGCGGATGGCTGGCTGGCTGGCTGGCTGCGGATGGATGGATGGCTGGCTGGCTGCAGATGGATGGATGGATGGCTGGCTGCAGATGGATGGCTGGCTGCGGATGGATGGATGGATGGCTGGCTGGCTGGCTGCGGATGGATGGATGGCTGGCTGGCTGCGGATGGCTGGCTGCGGATGGATGGATGGCTGCGGATGGATGGCTGGCTGGATGGCTGCGGATGGATGGCTGGCTGCGGAGGGATGGATGGATGGCTGGCTGCGGATGGATGGCTGGCTGCGGATGGATGGCTGCGGATGGATGGATGGCTGCGGATGGATGGCTGGCTGCGGATGGCTGGGTGGATGGCTGGCTGCGGATGGATGGCTGCGGATGGATGGCTGGCTGCGGATGGCTGGGTGGATGGCTGGCTGCGGTTGGATGGATGGCTGGCTGGCTGCGGATGGCTGGCTGGCTGCGGATGGCTGGCTGGCTGCGGGTAGATGGCTGGCTGTGGATGGCTGGATGGCTGGCTGGCTGCGGATGGTTGACTGGCTGTGGATGGCTGGATGGATGGCTGGCTGCGGATGGATGGCTGGCTGCAGATGGCTGGCTGGCTGCAGATGGATCGATGGCTGGCTGCAGATGGATGGCTGGCTGCGGATGGATGGATGGACGGATGGGTGGATGGATGGATGGATGGATGGCTGCAGATGGCTGGATGGCTGGCTGGCTGCGGATGGATGGCTGGCTGCGGATGGCTGGCTGGCTGCGGATGGATGGCTGGACGGATGGGTGGATGGATGGCTGCAGATGGGTGGCTGGCTGGCTGGCTGCGGATGGCTGGCTGCGGATGGATGGCTGGCTGCGGATGGATGGCTGCGGATGGCTGGCTGGCTGCGGATGGCTGGATGGCTGCGGATGGCTGGGTGGATGGCTGGCTGCGGATGGATGGCTGCGGATGGATGGCTGGCTGCGGATGGCTGGGTGGATGGCTGGCTGCGGTTGGATGGATGGCTGGCTGGCTGCGGATGGCTGGCTGGCTGCGGATGGCTGGCTGGCTGCGGGTAGATGGCTGGCTGCGGATGGCTGGGTGGATGGCTGGCTGCGGTTGGATGGATGGCTGGCTGGCTGCGGATGGCTGGCTGGCTGCGGATGGCTGGCTGGCTGCGGGTAGATGGCTGGCTGCGGATGGCTGGATGGCTGGCTGGCTGCGGATGGTTGACTGGCTGTGGATGGCTGGATGGATGGCTGGCTGCGGATGGATGGCTGGCTGCAGATGGATGGCTGGCTGTGGATGGCTGGCTGGCTGCAGATGGATCAATGGCTGGCTGCAGATGGATGGCTGGCTGCGGATGGATGGATGGACGGATGGGTGGATGGATGGATGGCTGGCTGGCTGCGGATGGCTGGCTGGCTGCAGATGGCTGGCTGGCTGGCTGCGGATGGCTGGCTGGCTGCAGATGGCTGGCTGGCTGGCTGCGGATGGATGGATGGCTGCAGATGGCTGGCTGGCTGGCTGCGGATGGCTGGCTGCGGGCGGATGGCTGGCTGAGGGCGGATGGCTGGCTGCGGATGGCTGGCTGCGGATGGCTGGCTGGCTGCAGATGGCTGGATGGCTGCGGATGGCTGGATGGCTGCGGATGGCTGGCTGGCTGCAGATGGCTGGGTGGATGGCTGGCTGCGGATGGCTGGCTGCGGATGGCTGGCTGGCTGCAGATGGCTGGGTGGATGGCTGGCTGCGGATGGATGGCTGCGGATGGATGGCTGGCTGCGGATGGCTGGATGGCTGCGGATGGCTGGCTGCAGATGGATGGCTGGCTGGCTGGCTGCGGATGGCTGGCTGGCTGCGGATGGCTGGGTGGATGGCTGGCTGCGGATGGATGGCTGGCTGCGGATGGATGGATGGCTGCGGATGGATGGATGGCTGCGGATGGATGGATGGACGGATGGGTGGATGGCTGGATGGATGGCTGGCTGCGGATGGATGGCTGCGGATGGCTGGCTGGCTGCGGATGGATGGATGGACGGATGGGTGGATGGATGGATGGATGGCTGCAGATGGATGGCTGCAGATTGCTGTTGCCTGGAGGTGTTTGATATCTGACGTCCTTGACACCATACCCAGCTGGTGGCTCTGCAGGTAGCAGTGCAGAGGCCTCCAGCCCTCCGTGTCCCTTCTCTCCCCAGGTGTGGACCTTGCCCCAGGCCCTGCTGGACTTTCTGCTGCCCCCCCCCCTCCCTGGCCCTCACAGAACCCTGCCCTGATGCCTTTGCCTCCCCCTGCCCTCCCACCCCAACTGGGTCTGGGCTCCACCATTCCTTCCTGGTCCCCACCAGAGCATCCCAGCACCCAGAGCCCCCTGGGACCCACTCGGGCCTCCAGGCACACCCCCACAGCACCCCCCCCTATAGAGACCCTCCCCACCAAGACCCCCTCAGGACCCTCCCAGCCCCCTCAAAAGGACCTCAACACCCAGACCCCCCCAGCACCCCCAAACCCCATCCTGGGCACCCTTAGCACTCAGGACCCCTCTATAGAGCCGCTTATCACCCTCCACCCACCCCCAGCACCCCCAACCCCCCCCACTGAGACCCTCAACCCTCAGTCCACCCCAGGCCCCCCCCAGCACCCTATGGAGACCCCCAGGACCCAGCCCCCACCGGAGGCCCCTCCAGAACCCCTCAGCACTCAGACCCCCCCCGAACCCTCCCCTTGCACCCAGTCCCCGCCAGAAGCCCCCCCCAGCAGCCAACCCCCCCCAGATGCCCTCCCAGAACCCCTCAGAACTCAGCCTCCACCAGAGGTCTCCCCAGAATCCCCCAGCACCCAGCCCTCTCCAGCCCCCCTGAATCCCCCACTGAAGCCCCCCAGGACTCAGCCTCCCAAAGGGCCCTGCCAGCTGCCCTTGGACTCCCCCAAACCCCACCCTGCTCATCTCCCATCCCCCCCCCAGCTCCCTGGGCCCCCCTGTGCAGGTGAGTTTGGGATGGGGGCACAGTGACAGAGGACCCCCCAGCTAAACTTCCTAAGTGATCCCCGCCAGGACCTCAGAGCTTGGGGGAGGGGAGGTTAGGGTCCCCTCTGCTCCCCAAATTGGGGGGGGGAGATTTTGTGGGGAGAGGGCACTGCTGGGGGGGTTAGGGTTCCCCCTGCACCCCAGTTTGGGAGGGGTTTCATTTTTTGGGGGTGGTAGGATGCTGATGGGAGAGGGGTAAGGGTAGCCTCTGCAACTCAAACTGGGGGGGTGACATCATTTGGGGGTGTTAGGGTGCTGTAGGGGTGGGGTTTAGGGTCCCTTCTGCACCCCAAAATGGGGGGTGGGGGCATCATTTTGGGGAGGGAGGGATGAGGACACTGCTGGGGGTAGGTTTAGGGTCCTCTCTGCACCCCAAATTGTTGGGGGCAGAGGGTTTTTGTCTCGGGGGGCCCTCTCTCACGGCTCTGGTTTTGGGGGGGTGTCTGTGTGTCTCTCCCCTCAGGCCCAGGTCCTGCCCCCCCGGCCCAGTTCGAAGCTCTCCTGCAGGAGGTGCGAGGGCTGAGAGGGGACCTGAGGGCTCTCACCCACACCCTGCAGCAGCTTTTTGGGGGGGGAAGGCATTTAAGGGGACCCCCCCTGCCATCAGCTGTCGGCCGTGATGAGGCCATGCACCCCCCTCAATAATTTCGGGGTGGGGGCAGGGAGCTGCTGTGACACCCACCCCCCCCCCCCCCCCCCAGATGCAATAAAGAAGGGCTGGAGCCCTTCACTAACCCCACCCCCCCAAATGTTGTTGTGGGACCAGGGGAAGCATTTGGATGGGGGAGGGCAGAGGGAGTTCAGCCCCAAGCTTGGGCCCATATCTGGGGGGGAGGGGTGGGACTGGGGGGGGCAGTTTAAGAAAGGGAGGAGGTGCTGTGGGAAGCGGGGGGGGACAGGATGGGTGAGGGACTGGGGAGTGATGAGGACAGGGAGCAGAAATTTGGGTGGGGTGGGAAGATGTGGGGGTGGGGGAGTGGGGGGAAGGTTGGGGTGACCTGGGGAGGGTAGCTGATGGGGGTCAGTAAGGTTTTGGGCTGGGGGCGTTTGGGGGGGTCTTTGGGGATCAGTTGGGTTTTTGGGGTCTGTTGGGGGTCAGTGGGGTTTGGGAGGGGGGTGTGGGGGAGGGGTCTTGGGGCTACATTTGAGGGTCATTTGGGGGGGTCTTTGGGGGTCAGTGAGAGGTTTTTTGGGGGGGCTGTGGGGGTCAGCAAGATTGGGGGGATTTGGGGTGTTCTGGGGGGTTTTGAGGGCAGGGTTGGGAGTCATTTCGGGGGGCCCTCTGGGGGATCAGTGAGATTTTGGGGTGGGGGATTTGGGGGGTCTGGGAGGGTCGTGTTGGGGTCTATTGGGTTTTGGGCTAGGGGGGTCTGGGGAGGATCAGTGAGACTGGGGGGGGAGGGGAGCCTTGGTATCGTGGGATGTTGGAGGTCCTCTGGAGACCAATGGGGGCCAATGGCTGTGGGCACCCAGCCCCATGGGGCACCACAAGCTGCCTGTGCCCTCCCTGGCCGTGCTGTGGGGAGGCAGTGGGGTGGGCACAGCAGCCCTGCTGTGCCAGCTGTAGGGCAGAGCTGAGCCTGGCACTCCCCAGGCTCCCCCCCGTGCCCTCTGGTGCCGTTATGCAACCTCCTGCGGCTGCTAATCCTGCGGCAGCTGTCCCGGGGCTGGCACCTCCTGGGCCGGGGGGGCACGGACCTGCCCCCAGCTCTGCCCCCAGCTCTGCCCCCAGCTCTGCCCCCTGGCATAGGACAGGGGCCAGGCTGGGCTTGGGGCCAGGGGGTGGTGGTGGGGCAGTGAGATTTGGGGGGCAGAGGGGCACCAAGTAGGGCAATAGGAGCTGGGGGTGGCAGATGTAGGGCAGAGGGAGCCCAGGGCAGGCAGGGAGAGGGGCAGAAGGTGCCAGGGGGCCAGGATTTGGGGCAATAGGTGCAGGGTGTGTGGGGGGGGGGGGGGGGGGGGGGGGCAATACGTACCTGGGGTGGCAGATGTGGGGCAGAGTGTCAGGGTGGGTAGGGTGTGGGGCAATAGGTTCCAGGGTGGGAAGGGTATGGGGCAGAGGGAGCCAGAGAAAGCAGGGCAGAGGATGCCAGGGACACCAAAGGGGCAAGAGGGTATCAAGGGGGCACATCTGCCCCCTGCAGTGACTCTGAGTGTCGCCCCCCAGCTCTGGGGACCATGCCAGGGCCAAGCTGGTGCCACCTGGCCCTAGCTGCCTGCCGGCTATTTCGGTGCCCCCGCAGCTGTCCCCTCCGCCCCCGCAGCCCTGGCACCAACGCTGCCCTCCCACGCTCCTGGGACAGCAGCCAGCAAATGCCAGCTCCCCCCTCCCCCCCGGCTGTGGGGGGCACAGGGACAGGGACATTGTCCGGATGCCACCCAGGCCAGAGAGATGCCAGAGGGGGCGATAGGCAGACCCTGCCCCTGGTCACCAGTGGGGCAGGGGGTGGGCACAGAACACCCCCTCCCCCAATCTGCTGCCCCATGGAAGGGTCTGGGGGGGCAGTACCCTCCAGGAGAAGACTTTGGCACCTGAGGGGGCCAGGAGGTGGCACAAGGTCCCCACCCCACCCTGGGCATCCTGCCAGGCTGCTGCCACTAATGGGCTGTGAAGTTCCAGAGGGGTCAGGGTCAGCAGATGGGATGGGGACAGGGAGCAGGTGGGAAGGGACAGGGGATGGGGGACGGGTGGGGGGGGGGGGCGGGGAACAGGGGATGGGGATGGTGGTGGGGAGGTGGTGGAGGGGAGATGGTGAAGTGGGGAGATGGTGGAGGGAAGCAGGGAAGTGGTGGAGGGGAGATGGTGCTGGGCACTGGGCATGGCTGGGGCTGAGGACAGTGGCCCAGGAGGCTCTGGGGGCCAGCCTCTCCTGGCTTGGAACCACCTCTCAGCTGAGGCCTTGGCCTGGGCTTGCTGTGGAGTGGCAGCATTGAGAGGAAGGACAGAAAGACAGACAGGGTGGGGCACTGCCTGGTGCAGAGTATGGAGATGGACAGACAGGAGGTGTGGCCTGGGGGATGGGCAGGACAGGATGGGACAGCCCAGAGAGTAAGAGAGTGGATGGAGATGGAGGTGGATGGAGATGAACGGAGGTGGATGGAGATGGATGGAGGTGGATGGAGATGGATGGAGGTGGATGGAGGTGGATGGAGGTGGATGGAGATGGATGGAGGTGGATGGAGGTGGATGGAGGTGGACGGAGATGGACGGAGGTGGATGGAGGTGGATGGAGGTGGATGGAGGTGGATGGAAATGGAGGTGGATGGAGATGGATGGAGGTGGAGGTGGAGGTGGATGGAGGTGGATGGAGATGGACGAAGGTGGATGGAGATGGATGGAGGTGGAGGTGGAGGTGGATGGAGGTGGATGGAGATGGACGAAGGTGGATGGAGATGGATGGAGGTGGAGGTGGATGGAGGTGGATGGAGATGGATGGAGGTGGATGGAGATGGATGGAGGTGGATGGAAATGGAGGTGGATGGAGATGGATGGAGGTGGATGGAGATGGATGGAGGTGGATGGAAATGGAGGTGGATGGAGATGGATGGAGGTGGATGGAGATGGATGGAGGTGGACGGAGATGGACGGAGGTGGATGGAGGTGGATGGAGGTGGATGGAGGTGGATGGAAATGGAGGTGGATGGAGATGGATGGAGGTGGAGGTGGAGGTGGATGGAGGTGGATGGAGATGGACGGAGGTGGATGGAGGTGGATGGAGGTGGATGGAGGTGGATGGAAATGGAGGTGGATGGAGATGGATGGAGGTGGATGGAGATGGACGGAGGTGGATGGAGGTGGATGGAGGTGGATGGAGGTGGATGGAAATGGAGGTGGATGGAGATGGACGGAGGTGGATGGAGGTGGATGGAAATGGAGGTGGATGGAGATGGATGGAGGTGGAGGTGGAGGTGGATGGAGGTGGATGGAGATGGACGAAGGTGGATGGAGATGGATGGAGGTGGAGGTGGAGGTGGATGGAGGTGGATGGAGATGGACGAAGGTGGATGGAGATGGATGGAGGTGGAGGTGGAGGTGGATGGAGGTGGATGGAGATGGACGAAGGTGGATGGAGATGGATGGAGGTGGAGGTGGATGGAGGTGGATGGAAATGGATGGAGGTAGGTGGAGGTGGATGGAAGTGGAGGTGGAGGGACAGAGTGTGGAGGACAGCTTGCAGGGACAGATGGACGAAGCATGGTGCTGGGGATAGAGCTGTGTCCTTTCTCATCCCCAGCTCCATCCTGTCTGTCTGTCCCTGCCTCTCCGGCTCCATCCTGTCCATCTGTCCCCCCAGGCAGTGTCTATGGTAGTTGTAGGCTGTGCCTGGAAGATATTCCCCAGGTGTTGGACAGCAAGTGGCAGAATGTGGGTGTGGAAGGCAGAGCACTGCTGAGGCCTTGTGGTACTTTCAGGCTGTGCCTTAAAATTTTTTTTGCAGATCTTGAACAGAAAGTAGTAAAAATTTAAAGAAATCTCAGTTGGGTGTGAAGGGGAAAACAAAGCCAACTCCAGCCAATGCTGTGGAGGGATGAGGCTGCAACTGCTTGTGCCAGAACAATTTCTCTGCTCTTCTCACTTCTTTGCTCTGGGAGATACCAGTTCCCTTCTGCTTGACCTTGGCTGCACTTCTTGGGCTAAGTCTAACTCCTCTGCTCCTTTCTCTTGTCCCTTCTTTTGTCCAGGGGGAAGGCAGGGGGGAAGAAGGTGGTAGCTTCCCCTTGTCTGTGGCCAGGGAAGTCCTTGTGCTGTTTGATTGTCCCTCCCTGTAAGCGCTGTGGCTCCTGGGTGGTTTGTACACATTCCTTGCATCCCACTGCAGGTTGTAGTTTGCCTGCAAACAGCTTCCCTTTTCTTCCCCATGAGCTGCTCTGGCAAAGCTAATGCTGGGCGTGGGAAATTTCAACCCACCACAGGTCTAAACGATCTCCTTGGAGACACTACTGATGGAGTTGGTTGCACAGACCTAACTCTCTCTCTTTCAGCTTCCTGACCCTGGGAGAGACTAACCTGTGCCTTCTGCTGCCTCCTTGTTGGGGGCCTTGGCTGTGTTCTTGTGGCTAAGTACCGAACAAGCAACTCTCTGTGCTTTCTCTTGTCCCTTCTGTACAGGGAGGGGTAGGAGGAAGAGGGCAGGGGGTGGGGAAGCTATTATTGGCCCCCTGGGTTTGTCCAGGGAGGTCCTTGTGCTGTTTATCAATTGTATATCTCTGTGGATCTTGTCTGCTTCATGCACAGCCACTGCCAGGCTGCAGCTGTGCCTGAGCTCTGCTTCCTTTGCTTCCAGCAGAGCTGCTTTGGCAATTTGATGTTGGGGGAATTTTAACTCACCACAACGACCTCCCTGTGCCTCCATGCCCAGCTCCAGCTTGTCCTCTGTCCCCTCATCCCCAGCTCCACCCTGTCCCTCTGTCCCTCCAGACAATGCCCTGCCTGGCCCTCCATGTTCACCTCCACCTTGTCTGTGTGTCCCCCCATCCCCAGCTCCATTCTGTCCCTCCATCCCCCCTTAGCAATGCCCTGCCTGTCCCCCCCATCCCCAGCTCCATCATGTCCCTCTCTCCCCACATCCCCAGGTGCATCCTGTCGTCTGTCCCCCATCCCCAGCCGCATCCCGTCCATCTGTCCGTGCTGCTGCCAGGCTCCAGCCTATCTTTGGCCCTGGGCAGGCTCTGGGGCTGCCAAATGTTCCCTGCGGAGATTAGCGGCGGCCGGCGGCAGGAAACTCTGAGTCACAGCTCCTGGGGCCGTGGGTTGGGGGCCGTGGGGCAGCCGGCAGTGCCCTGAGAGCACCCAGCCCTGCTGGGACACTTGCAGGGGGACACAGGTGAGGCCACCCCGGCGCTCCTGGGCTCCTCAGCTGTCCTCAGCCAGCCCCGAGGGACACTCGACCCTGCCCCGCTGCATCTGGCTTGCTCGCATGGTCCTCTTGGCTCAGCCCCACGGCAGTTCGGGGCGGGGGATGTGGGACTGGGGGCGGGAGGGTGCGGGGAGGGGGACACAAAGTGCTTGTCCCGGCTCTGCACACCTGGAGCTGCTGCTGCTGGTGACCTCGCTACAGCCAGGCTGGGGCTGCTGCTGCACGGGGAGAAGGGTCCAGGGCCCTGCTTTGGAGCTGGGGATGAGGTGTGGAGACGGAGCCCTGAGCCAATGGGGAGATGTGGGGTGGTGAGAAGGAGCCCTGAGGACATCCGTGGGGGGCTGTGGGGTGGGGGAGAGAGCCCTGAGACCTTCAATAGGAGATGTGGGGTGGGGAGAGAGTGCCCTGAGCCCATCCACGGGGGGATGCACAATGAGCAGCTCCTCTCCCTCCCCTGGGAGGTTCTGGGCTTCTTCTCTGGGGGCTGATGTGGGGCTGAGCCCTCTCATGTGTGAGGGTCCAAGAGGGGGTCCTCAGCTCCTCAGACAGGGGCAGGTAGGGGTCCCCATCACCTCCTGGTGTAGGACTGGGCTGAACTGGGCTTGATTGTGCCAGTTTAGGCATGACTGGACTGGGCTAGAATGAGTTAGGCTGGGCCACATCGGACTGGGCTGGGCTAAAATGTGTTTTGCTGGGCTTGACTGTGCTGCTTTAGGCTTGATTGGACTGGGCTAGAATGGGTTGGGCTGGACTGAACTGCGTTGTACCGGTCTTGACGGCTGGTTTGGGCTTGACTGTGCTGGTTTAGGCTTGATTGGACCACGCTAGAATGGGTTGGGCTGGGCTAAACTGGTCTGAACTGGGGTGTACCGGGCTAAATCAGACTGGCCCAGGCATGTCTGGGCTTCATTAGACTGGACAAGGCTGGACTGTATTGGTCTTGGTTGGGTTGGACTGGACTGAACTGAACTGGGCTAGACTGGGATCCTTCAGGCCAGGTCGGTGTGGGCTGCATTGGGCTGGGTGGCTTGGTCTGGACAGCTCTAGGCTGAGCTTGGCTAAACTGGACTGGCTCACCCTGTACTGGGCTGCGCTGGGATGCCCCTGGTGGGTGCTGTGGAGCTACCAGGCTGCTGCTGCCCCACAGCCGGGGGGAGCTTGGCATCAGCGTGGGGAGCTCGGTCGTGGCCAGGACCCATGGAGGAGTCAGATGAGGATGAGGAGGACAATGAAGAGTTCCTGGAGCGGCTGATGGCTCGCACGGGGCAGGAGGTGCCCCAGCAAGAGCTGGAGGACCACTACGCCGTGCTGGAGGAGCTGGGCAGCGGCACCTACGGGCGAGTGGTGCTGACGGAGCCCCGCGATGGGGGTGAGGGGTGCCGGGGGGTGTGTGTGAAGGAGTGGTGGGCAGGGGGTTCCCTGCTCCCCAGATGATGTCCGCGGCCCCACCGCGACCCACCCGAGCCGACCCCCAGCTCTTCCCAAACCACCTCCCCCCGCCCCATGCCACCTCCCAGCTCTACCCAAACCACCTCCCCCCGCCCCATGCCACCTCCCAGCTCTACCCAAACCACCTCCCCCCGCCCCATGCCACCTCCCAGCTCTACCCAAACCACCTCCCCCCGCCCCACGCCACCTCCCAGCTCTACCCAAACCACCTCCCCCTGCCCCACGCCACCTCCCAGCTCTAGCCAAACCACCTCCCCCCACCCCTTCCCAAACCACCTCCCCATCCCCCCATGCCACCTCCCGGCTCGCCCCAAAGCACGCCGGGGGTGCCCAGAGGGACTGAGCCAGGGCCGACCCCCTCTGGGACTCTCCCCCCGCGGCCAGGCTCAGCGGTGGTCCTGAAGCTGCTGCTGAAGGAGAAGACTTCTCGGCAAGGGTTCCTGCGGGAGTACTGCATCGGGCGCTGCCTGGCTGGGCACGGTGCCTGCCTGCGGGCACTGCCCCTTGCCTTCGAGACCGCCACACACTTCGCCTTTGCGCAGGAGCTGGCACCCGCCGGGGACCTCTGTGCCCTGCTCAGCCCCGGGGTGCGTGAGGGATCCCTGTGCCCTCCCAGGGACCTCTGTTCCCTGCTCGACACAAGGGTGGGTGAGGGACCTCTGTGCCCTGCTCGTCCCAGGGCTGTATAGATGGCCCTGGGATGATGGGAGAGCCTATGGGCACCAGGAGGAGAGGGAAGGTAAGGGGGGAGGTACCAGGGCAGCTTTGGAGTAGGTGCCATGGATGGGAGGAGACCCCCTGGCAGTGGTGCCATGGATAGAAGGAAACCCTTGGCAGTGGTGCCATAGATAGAAGGAGACCCTTGGCAGTGGGTGCAGAGGTGACATGGATAGGGAGAGACTCCCTGGCAGTGGTGCCAGGGATGGCAGCAGACCCCTGGCAGTGCAGGAGGTGTCCACAGGCTGCCATGGGGCCCAGCACAGCTCATTGGTGCCAGGCAGGGCTCTGGGCAAGCTGTGCCAAGGGTGACTGTGCCACCCTTGCCCACAGGAGGGGCTGGCAGAGGAGCTGGTGAAACGCTGTGCCCAGCAGCTGGCACAGGCCCTGGACTTCATGCACAGCCACGGCCTGGTGCACCGTGATGTGAAGCTGGACAACGTCCTCCTCTTCGACCCCCAGTGCCAGAGGGTGAAGCTGGGTGACTTTGGGCTGACCAGGGTGCAGGGCTCGCCTGTGGGGGCCATGTCTGGCACCCTGCCCTATGCCCCCCCCGAGCTCTGCCAGCTGCAGGGCTCTGAGATGCTGGAGCTGGACTCCAGCCTGGACGTCTGGGCCTTCGCTGTCCTCCTCTTCTGCCTCTGCACAGGTTGCTTCCCCTGGGCCCTGGCTGCCAGCTCTGACCCCCAGTTCCAGGACTTCAGCGCCTGGCAGGAGGGGGTGGAGGGGCAGGGGGTGCCAGTAGCCTGGCAGAGCTTCAGCTCTGGGGCGCTGGAGATGTTCCAGCGCCTGCTGCAGCTGGACCCTGACCGGCGCAGCCCTGCCATGGAGGTGCAGAAGTACCTGGCCCTGCCCTGGCTGGCAACTGCCAGTGCCACAGAGGTGCCACCCAGCAGCCCCCAGTCCCCCCTGAGCGGTGGCATCAGGGAGAGCCCAGGGGGCAGCGGGGGCATGGGTGGGGCAGATGGGGTCCTCATGCCCCCTGCCAGTGCCCTGGCCCCCTGCTGGTAGCCAGCAGCTTCTCCCCTCCCCAGCCTGGGCGTGGTGTCCCCAGGGGTGGCCCATGACGGTTTGGGGTCCCTGTCCCATGCCTGAAGCCTACAAACAGGGGTAGGAGAAGCAATGCCTTGGGCAGCAGCTGGAGACCCCAAACCCTGCAGCTGGAGACCCCAGACCCTACAGCTGGAGACCCCAAGCCCTGCAGCTGGAGACTCCAAGGTCAGAAGCTGGAGACCCCAGATCCTGTAGCTGGAGACCCCAAGCCCTGTAGCTGGAGACCCTAAGCCCTACAGCTGGAGACCCCAAGCCCTGCAGCTGGAGTCCTCAAACCCTGCAGATGTAGACTGCAAACCTTGCAGCTGCAGACCCCGGCCCCTTGCCAGCTGCTGTCCCTTGCTGCTGGTGACATTGTTCCATCCAAGCCACCCTTGAGATGCTCCAAGGCAGCCCAGAGCAGAGGCAGCCTGGGGAGTTCTCTGGGGTAGGGGCAGAGCCTCAGGTGGGCTCAAGAGGTCCCTTCCAGCCTGAACCGTGCTGGGGTTACAGGACAAAGAGAAGCAGGAGGGGAGCAGTGATCGAGGCAGGAACCCTGCGAGGGCTGCTGCAAGACCTTGGAGGAGGCAGAGGTTGAAGCTGCTCAGCAGAGGCACCCAGGAGCTCCTCTGTCCTCCAGCTCCTTCCTGCACCTCAGGGGTGAGAAGGTTAATGAGGGAAGCTGCTCCACAGCCTTCCAGGAGACTAACTGCTGTAATTAAGGAGAGAAGCTCCCTGGAGGTTAAGGAGCTGTGGTGTGAAGCCCTCAGGGCTTGCAGCTCTGCTCTGCTGAGACCCCACCGGGAGCACTGCCTCCAGCTCTGCAGCCCTCAGCACAAGGACCTGGAGCTGCTGGAGAGGATCCAGAGGAGGCCATGAGGATGATCCTAGGCCTGCAGCACCTCTGCTGTGGGGAAGGGGGCTGGGAGGAGCTGCCAGGTGCATCTCTAAGACTGGAGTCAGGACCTGCCAAAGCTGTGGGCAGGCTGTGGGCAGTGATGGGCAGGGTGGGAGGGGGCACCAGGGAGGTGGCTGTGGGCTGGTTGGTAGCACAGGAGAGTGAAGAGACAGAAGGGGGGCAGCAAACTTGGGGGGGGGGAGGGCCTCTGGGTGGGCAGGAGAAGACCCACAGCAAAACTGGCTCCAGTGCTCCACCTCTAGCAGGGCAGGGACTGGGCAGGCTTTGGAGGGGAGGCTGTGGGGTGAGGTCATGGTCTGGAGGCTGCACAAACACCTGCCCAGGGCTCAGGCAGCCGTCTGCTCCCTGATGGCTCTCCCACAGGAGCTGCTGGCAGCAGGGAGGGCAGCAGCAGTGTCCCAGCAGCCTTGGCACCCAACCTCAGTGACACCCTGTGCTTGGGGAGGGCTTTGCTGGGAGGCAGCATCCTGGGGCTGTCCTGAAGCCCTCTGAGCATCCCACAGCTCTGCTGTGGGACCTGGAGCTTCTGGAGCCTCTTGTTGGGATCTATCCCCAGACCCTCTGCACATCCATCCCTGGGCAACTTCAGCAGATCCACCCCCTGCACCACCACCAGGGGAGAGGGAAAGTAGCTGTTTGCAGTGCCCCGATGAGGACTTGTGCCGACGCAGGCTCAGAAAGCTGAAACCACTGAAGGGTTTAATGGATGAGAGCAAAGCTCAGCTGTGTGCTGAAGCTGCAAATCTTACCCAGAAGGCTGTCCCCAGCTCGGGGTGATAAAAAGAACAGGAGTGTAGCCACTCAGCTGTCTCTGTCTTTCCTTCCATGATGCCACGTGGGAGTGGGCGAGGATGCAGTAGAGGAGCAGTGAGGGAGGGGTGGGGGCAGCCTCCCACAAAGGCTGCTTGCAGACCTGAGTGCTTGAAATGCCTGAACGTTCTTGGAGGGGAGGGAAAGCCCTGGGGAAGTGTGAGTGTGAGGTGTTCCAGCAGAGGAGAAGCTGTGCTGTTTAACGAGAGATTGCAGAAGGGCAGCGATTTGTGTGCAGCAAGGCTGTGACAGGACACCCCAGATCTCCTCTGTTATCTGGAAAGGCTTCCAGAAGAGAAAAGCACAGCCTGAGCAGAGCCACGGGGGGGTTGAACCAGAGCCAGAAACATCAGCTCTCTCTCAATTAAAACAGTGGATTGACTCTTGTGTGTCTTTGTGGTGTATTGTTTTGTCTTTGAACGGAACAAGCTCTGAAGGGAGCCCAGTGAGGCTGCTCCCCAGGCACAGGGGCAGGAGCTGCCCCGGACCTGCTGAGTGTTGGGGGTCCGCTGTCATCTAAAGTGGGCCTGGGGTATGAAAGGGGAATTTGGGGGCATCTGAAGGGTTCTGAGGGCCTCTGGAGGGTTTCCTGGGGGCTCCTGCAGGTTCTCTGGAGGGTCCTGAAGGCGTTTGGGGGTGTGTGTGTTTGTGTGTGCTGTGAGGGTCAGGGGTCTCTGTGGGGTTCCAGGTTTTGGGGTCCTGCAGGATTTGAGGAGGTCTCATTCTGGTTTTTGGTGTAGCTGCAGCCCCGGGACCCCCCAGCCACATCTCCCCCTGCATCCAAAGGTGAGCTGGGAGCACCTCAAGAGCTTTAGAGGGTTACAAAGGGGGTCTGCGGACATGTAAACAGGTCTGGGGGTACCCAGCTGGTTCTGCCTCACCAAGATGCTGGCTGGGCAGTTGGCTTTATTTTCTGTCGTTTTGGGGTGAATCAAAAGGAGTGGGGGGATTGTGGGTGGACTGGTTCTGCCACGTGGGGCAGGGGGCTGCTTCAGCAGAGGAGCAGGTGAGAGAGGGCTGGGGGCACCCCCCTAAAGTGCTGAAAATTCTCGGAGAATCTTTAAAACTGTAAGTACTGGGGTGAGGTGAGGCGGAGCTGCAGAGGGAGGAACGGGAGCGAGTGCTGCGTAAGGCAGCTTTGGAAACCACCCCCCGATTGCCCTCTCTGTTTCAAAAAGGCTTTGAGAATTGGAAAAGTCAAATCACACAGGGGCCCGAGCTCTAAGCAGAGTCGTGTCTGTGCAAATGAAAAACAGGGCTTGTGTGCGTTGTGCTTTGTGATTTAGATAGAAAAAATTCTGAACCGGGCCAAGCCCAGCTGCTGCCCACGCCCAGGGAAGTGCTCAGTGCTGCCCCCGCGTGGTAATGGTCGGCACTGCAGCTGTGCAGCGGCGCGTGCCGCGCCGCGGGCGCTCAGTGCTGCAGCCCAACTGTGTTGAATGCTTGAAACGCTCCAAAATTCTGAGGGGAAGAGGGGGAGAGAGACATTGACTCGGGCGCCGCCATGGATACAGGGCAGGCGCCCCAGCGAGGCTCCAGTCCCTTCACCATCCTGCTGTTGTCTGCTGGTATCCAGGGAAAAAAATTCGCTCTTGCAGAACATTTTTTCTTCAGGTAACACTTGTTATCTTGATCTGAAAGGCACAGATTTTCCCAGCAAGCAGAATGATGCTGATGGAGAGATGTCATTGCACTAGCCACCACTGTGCTTTGGTTTATGAAGTGTTGGTGGGTTTGTAATTTTGGCACAGAGGCAAAGCCAACCATGAACTGCAGTTGTGCATTAGGAAAGATTTATGGAAAAGGAAGTTATTTTAAAATCCCCTCCTTTCACCACCACCTCTCATTTCCCACCACATCTGCATTCCCCCCCCCAGCCCCATTTTGCCCTTTTTCCCCTCTAAACCAGAGCACCTGGGCTCTATTGGAGTCTCCTCCCAGCCCAGGTGTGTCCACTTGGCCCTCCCCACCCACTCCCCTATTTAATGCCTCCCAGGAAAGGTAGCTGTCCCAAGCTGAGCCCACCTGGGCTGGGGGATCCTTCTCTCCTCTCTGGTGAGTGCCCATGGAGTCCCCATGGTGTGCACTGGGTGATAGCAGTGGTGACAACAAAGGCCAGGGGGCCTGGTGGCACCCTGGCTGTTAGGAACGTGATTGATGACTATTCCTATCCCATCCACTGTTGCTGGCTGGGCCTCCTTACCACACAGAGGGCTGAGCTTCCCTGGGTGCTATCTTGGCTGGTGAGGGTCTTGCCCCTGGCCTTGGGATGGGTGCAGGAAAGGTGGTGGTGGTGGAGCAGAAGCTGTTTAGGCAGGGGGGAGGATGGTGTAGGGGCAGCAGAAGCTGTTTAGGCAGGGGGGAGGATGGTGTAGGGGCAGCAGAAGCTGTTTAGGCAGGGGGGAGGATGGTGTAGGGGCAGCAGAAGCTGTTGAGGCAGGGGGGAGGATGGTGTAGGGGCAGCAGAAGCTGTTTAGGCAGGGGGGAGGATGGTGTAGGGGCAGCAGAAGCTGTTTAGGCAGGGGGGAGGATGGTGTAGGGGCAGCAGAAGCTGTTTAGGCAGGGGGGAGGATGGTGTAGGGGCAGCAGAAGCTGTTTAGGCAGGGGGGAGGATGGTGTAGGGGCAGCAGAAGCTGCTTTGGGAAGATAAAGCAGGGGGTGGGGGGACAGCAGGTTTTGTTGTTGCTCCTCCTTGTTTTCCTGCACCCTGGGATAGGGTAGCCCAAGGCAGTGGTGGGTTCCCCCCTCCCTGGAGGGACTGAAAAGACCTGGAGATGTGGTGCTGAGGGATAAGGGTTTAGTGGAGACCTGGCAGTACTGGCCTGGACCTGGTGCTCCCAAGGGAAGGAATACTTCCCTGGAGTGACATTTGTATGTCAAAATTATCTTCTATTGGATTTGAAAAGCAACCTAATGAAGGTGGGCTTCCTGCAAGCTATTTCAATCTCAGCTCCCAGTGCAATCATGGAGCATTTAGACAAATAATGAATTGCATCCTAGATAATCTTTCTTGCTGCATTTGAGAATGAATAATAGATTCAGTTTGGGTGGAAATCACGTATCCCTAAGGTACAATTGATTCCCACAGATTAGATTGGTGCCTCACATACAAGATAATTAAGCAGGAAGAAGAAAGTGATCGACGGATGTTGGTCTCTTCTCCCAGGCAAGCAGTACCAGAACAAGAGGACACAGTCTCAGGCTGCGCCAGGGGAGATTCAGGCTGGATGTTAGAAAAAAGTTCTATACAGAAAGAGTGATTGCCCATTGGAATGGGCTGCCTGGGGAGGTGGTGGAGTCGCCATCACTGGAGGTTTTTAGGAGAAGACTTGACGGGGTACTTGGTGCTGTGGGTTAGTTGCTTGGGCGGAGTTGGATTGGTTGATGGGTTGGACGCGATGATCTTGAAGGTCTCTTCCAACCTGGTTTATTCTATGTATCCTATGTATTCTATGAAGACACCTATTTCAACCAAAAAAAGCAGATTTCAGGGCTAAATTCTCAAAAAACTAGCAGAAACCAAGTTTTCCCCCACAATCCAGTAGAGTTCAGAATCAAAGCACAGGATTTCCAGATTCAACAGGTCGATTTACCTAAGAAAGTTGTTGATTATCAGAGGAAGACACCTATTTCAACCAAAAAAAAGCAAATGTCAGGCCTAAATTCTCAAAAAACTAGCAGAAACCAAGTTTTCCCCCACAATCCAGTAGAGTTCAGAATCAAAGCACAGGATTTCCAGACTCAGTGAGGCGATTTTCTGGAGCAAAACCTTGATTTTTATGAGGAACCTGCAGTGTCAACATCAAACCAGCAGAATTTTGACCTAAATCCTCACATAACCTGCAGAAACCATGTTTTCCCCCATAATCCAGTAGAGTTCAGAATCAAAGCACAGGATTTCCTGATTCAACAGGTCGATTCACTGAGGAAAGTTCTTCATTATCATAGGAAGACACCTATTTCAACCAAAAAAAAACAGATTTCAGACCAAATTCTCAAAAAACTAGCAGAAACCAAGTTTTCCTCCAAAATCCAGTAGAGGCCCGAATCAAAGCACAGGATTTCCGGATTTAATCTTTCGATTTACCCAGGAAACTTGTTGATTATCATAGGAAGACACCTGTTTCAACCTAAAAAAAGGCAGATTTCAGGGCTAAATTCTCAAAAAACTAGCAGAAACCAAGTTTTCCCCCACAATCCAGTAGAGTTCAGAATCAAAGCACAGGATTTCCAGATTCAATCTGTCGATTTAGTGAGGAAAGTTGCTCATTATCATAGGAAGACACCTATTTCAACCAAAAAAATGCACATTTCAGGCATAAATTCTCAAAAAACTAGCAGAAACCATGTTTTCCCCCACAATCCAGTAGAGTTCAGAATCAAAGCACAGGATTTCCAGATTCAACCGGTCGATTTACCGAGGAAAGTTGTTGATTATCATAGGAAGACACCTATTTCAAACAAAAAAAAAAAGCAGATTTCAAGCATAAATTCTCAAAAAACTAGCAGAAACCAAGTTTTCCCCCACAATCCAGTAGAGTTCAGAATCAAAGCACAGGATTTCCAGATTCAATCTGTCAATTTACCGAGGAAAGTTGTTGATTATCATAGGAAGACAACTATTTCAAACAAAAAAAAAGCAGATTTCAGGCCTAATCGAGCCAAAACAATGCTGTGGTACAACCTAAAGGGAAAAGGCTAGTACCAGATTGCATGTTCCAGATAATTTGCCTTCTGGGAGCAGTCAAAATGGAGTTTTGAATTCTGGCCTACCTCTTTCCTGTGCTGAGATACATGCTGTAATCTTCCCAGGAAAACTCCACCTTTCTGAGACAATATGAATAGAACCAAAACAATGCTCTGGTACAACCTAAAGGGAAAAGGCTAGTACCAAATTGCATGTTCCAGATGACTTGCCTTCTGGGGGCAGTCAAAATGAGGTTTTGAATTCTGGCCTACCAGTTTCCTGTGCTGAGATACATGCTGTTCTCTGCAGATGCCGTGGGCTTGATTTCGTGGTTAATAGAAACTACTGAAAGCAGTGCTGTGGTACAACCTAAAGGGAAAAGGCTAGTACCAAATTGCATGTTCCAGATAATTTGCCTTCTGGGAGCAGTCAAAATGGAGTTTTGAATTCTGGCCTACCTCTTTCCTATGCTGAGATACACGCTGTAATCTTCCCAGGCAAACTGAACGTTTCTGAGACAATATGAATAGAACCAAAACAATGCTGTGGTACAACCTAAAGGGAAAAGGCTAGTACCAAATTGCAAGTCCAGATGACTTGCCTTCTGGGGGCAGTCAAAATGAGGTTTTGAATTCTGGCCTACCTCTTTCCTGTGCTGAGATACATGCTGTAATCTTCCCAGGGAAACTGCACCTTTCGGAGACAACATGAATAGAACCAAAACAATGCTGTGGTATGACCTAAAGGGGAAAGGCTAGTACCAAATTGCAAGTTCCAGATGACTTGCCTTCTGGGAGCAGTCAAAATGAGGTTTTGAATTCTGGTCTACCTCTTTCCTGTGCTGACATACATGCTGCAATCTTCCCAGGCAAACTGCACCTTTCTGAGACAATACGAATTGAACCAAAACAATGCTGTGGTTCAACCTAAAGGGAAAAGGCTAGTACCAAATTGCATGTTCCAGATAATTTTCCTTCTGGGAGCAGTCAAAATGGAGTTTTGAATTCTGGCCTACCTCTTTCCTGTGCTGAGATACATGCTGTAATCTTCCCAGGAAAACTGCACCTTTCTGAGACAATATGAATAGAACCAAAACAATGTTGTGGAACAACCTAAAGGGAAAAGGCTAGTACCAAATTGCAATGTTCCAGATGACTTGCCTTCTGGGGGCAGTCAAAATGAGGTTTTGAATTCTGGCCTACCTCTTTCCTCTGCCATGGGCAGGGACACCTCACCCTGGATCAGCTTGCCCAGAGCCACATCCAGCCTGGCCTTATAATCTCCCAGGGATGAGGCTGCCACCCTCCCTGGGCAACCTGTGCCAGAGTCTCACCACCCTCACGGGGAAGAGCTTCCTCCTGACATCCAATCTGAACCTCCCCCCTTCTGGTTTTTGTTCCATCCCCCCCCAGTCCTGTCACTCCCTGACACCCTTGAAGTCCCTCACCTGCCCCATTTCCCCTCTTCTTCCCCTCAAACCCACAGCACCTGGGCTCAGCTGGAGTCTCCTCCCACCCCAGGTGTGGCCACCTGGCCCTCCCTACCCACTCCCCTATTTAATCCCCCCCCCCCCAGGAAGAGCAGCCCTCCTAAGCTGAGCCTATCTGGGCTGAGGATGCTCCTCTCATCCCTGGTGAGTGCCCCTGGTGCACACTGGATGCTGGTGGTGGTGACAAAAGGCCAGAGGGCCTGGTGGCCCCCTGGTTGTTAGGGCCAGGACTGAGGACCACCCCAGTCCCATCCATGGGTGCTGCCTGGGGCTCCCTGCTGGGGCTGAGCTCCTCTGGGCGGTGTCCTGGCTGGTGAGGGCCTTGCCCCTGGCTCTGGGCTGGGTGCAGGAGTGGTGGTGGTAGAGCAGGAGCTGTGATGCTACCTGCACTGCTTTGACCTGGAGGCCCCTGGAGTCTGCCCTCCTCCCCCGGTAGACCTCTGCTGCTGTGCCTCATCTGCAGAGCCTCTCCTCCCCCTCACTGCCTCCCTCCAGAAACAAGGGAAGGAGGGAAAAGCAACGAGGCAGGTCTGGAACTGCCTCCACTTGTCCATCAACTCTGAGCAGGCAGCCCTTAGGAAGGGGCAGGGTGGGAAGGGAGACTCACTGCTAGTGAACCACAGTGAGAACAGCCAGGACAGGACTGCACCTCCCCGCCCTGTGCTTCTGTTCGGGGGGCAAATGCAGAGGGGGAAATAGCTCAGGCTGGCTTGGAAACCTCACTCACACCTCTGGACAGGAAGAATCCCTGAGACGGAGACACTGTGAGCAGGGAATCCCCACCCTGAGCACACAGATACAGCACAACCAGGCTGGGACAGACCTCTGTGAGCATCAGGTCCAACCTCCCCCCCAAGAGAAGAGGAAATAGGACAGGAGAGGATAGCACTCAAATTAACCAGGTTGGAACAGACCTCAGAGATCCTTGAGTCCAACCTCTCACCCAGCACCATCTGATCAACTGCACCGTGGCACCCAGGGCCCCATCCAGGCTCCTCCTGAACGCCTCCAGGGATGGGGACTCCACCACCTCCCTGGGCAGCACATCCCCATGGCCAACCTCTCCTGTAGGGGAGAACTTCCTCCTAACATCCAGCCTGAACCTCCCCTGGCACAGCCTGAGACTGTGTCCTCTTGTTCTGGTGCTGGGTGCCTGGCAGAAGGGACCAACCCCCACCTGGCTGCAAGCTCCCTCCAGGTAGCTGTAGAGAGCAAGAAGGTCTCCCCTGAGCCTCCTCTTCTCCAGGCTAAGCAACCCCAGCTCCCTCAGCCTCTCCACACAGGGCTGTGCTCCAGCCCCCTGCCCAGCCCTGGACCCCTCCACTTGCATGCTGCTTACCCTGGCACCCCGCAGAAGGCTCTCTGGTGTAAGGCTCCTGTGGGTGGCTCCCAGCTGGTGAAGAGCATTTACAGCCCACGCAGTTCCAGGCCTGTCAGGCTGTGCCTCCTGTGTCTCCCTCTCCACGAGTGAGGGCCTCCTGTCCCCTGGGCAGGGAAGAAAACACAGCTGTGAAACCAGAGCACTAGAATGCGAGACCCCCGGGAGATCCCAAACCTAGCCTTGGAGCTGGCCTCAGAGCTCCTCTGGGCAAAGCTGGAGCTGCCCGGCCCCGCCCCGAGCCGCCCGGCCCCGCCCCCTTACAAGTTCCGCCCTCACACACCTGCGGGGCAGCGCGGAACCCCTGCGGGGCAGCGCGGAACACCTGCGGGGCAGCGCGGAACACCTGCGGGGCAGCGCTGAACACCTGCGGGGCAGCGAGTGCAGTGCCGCCCATGCCACCGGCGGGGGCAGCACTGAGCCACCGGGGGCGGCACAGCTGCACTGCCAACCACTCTTGACATGCCGGGGTTTGGGGGGCTCTGGGAGGTCCCGGGGCTGCAGGGACACTAAAAACCAGAGTGAGACCTCCCAGAATCCTGCAGGACCCCAAAACCTGGAACCCCAGGAGACCCCCCCGGGAGACCCTCCCGAGACCCCCCCGGGAGACCCTCCCGAGACCCCCATATTCCCCTTTCACACCCCCGGTGCCATCACCCCCGGTGCCAGCACCCATCCCACCTTCCCCCCTCTGCCCTCTCCCTTTCAGGGGTCCCCAAGGGTCTGTAAGGGTCCGTGGGCGTCCGCAGGGTTCTGCGGGGTCCCCTGGGGTTCCCAAGGGTCTGTAGAGGTCCGTAAGAGACCCCCTGGGGACCCCTACGGACTCTTAGGGACCAGTACAGACCCCTGAGGACCCCAGCAGAGCCCCACAGACCTTATTGACCCCTGCAGACCCCTACAGACCCTTGGCGACCCCTGGGGACCCCTAAGGGCCCCCACAGAGTCCTGAAGAGCTCAGCGGAGTCAGGCGAACCCCTGCAGACCCTTACGGACACCCCCCCCCGACCCCTGGGAGCCACCCAGACCCAGACCCTCCCCCCAGTTCCCGTCCCATCCTTTTCTGCCCCTCTAGGATCCCCTTCAGACCCTCCTGGGACCCCTCCCGGACCCCCTCAAACCCTTTTGATCCCCCCAAACCATTCCCACTCCCCCCCCCCCCCCTCGCTGGGGTCCTAAGGGGTCCCCAGGAGTCCTCATGGCTCAGTACGGGTCCGCGGGGGTCCGCTGCAGCCAACGAGCCAATGGGAGAGCCCCAGGGGTGGCACCCCTGCCCGGCCGGCCCCTTCCCGCTCGCCCGGCCGGCCCCTTCCCGCTCGCCCGGCCGGCCCCTGCTCGCCCGGCCCCTGCCCGCCCGGCCGGCCCCTGCTCGCCCGGCCCCTGCTCGCCCGGCCCCTTCCCGCCCGGCCGGCCGGCCCCTTCCCGCCCGGCCCCTTCCTGCTCGCCCGGCCGGCCCCTGCTTGCCCGGCCGGCCCCTGCCCGCCCGGCCCCTGCCCGCCCGCCCGGCCTGCCCGCCCGCCCGGCCGCTGCCCGCCCGGCCCCCTCATTCACCGGCTCCAGTTCGAGGTACTGGGATGGGCTGGGAGGGGGAACTGGGGGGGACTGGGAGCACTGGGAGGGTCTGCTGGGAAGCACTTGGGGTTACCAGGAGGGACTGGGGGGGGCTGGGAGGGGGAACTGGGGGGGCCTGGGAGCACTGGGAGGGTCTGCTGGGAAGCACTTGGGGTTACCAGGAGGGACGGGGGGGGACTTGGAGGCCCCGGGGGGGGATTACTAGGAGCACTGGGACTGGGACTGGTTGGACTGAGAGCTGCTGGGGCAGGCCCTAAGTGTCAGGCAGGGGAGGGGACTGGTCCGGACTGGGGCCATACTGGGAGGGGAATGGTCCAGGCTGGAGCCCTACTGGTCCATTCTGGTTCTTACTGGTCCAGTACCGATCCATACTGATCCGTACTGGTCCAGTACTGGCCCTTACTGGTCCCCCAGGGCCATGCCCGATGCTGACCCCCGCTGACTTAGAGAAAGGTACACAAGAGACTCAGTAAGTTTCTTTCTTGTATTATGCTTCTATTTCAGCGCCGGACACAGGTAGAATCATTTCAAAAGGCCTGTGTGTCTTCAGAGAGTTTGGGGCAAACTTTTATACAGAAAGTTATCTGTGGTATGTCAATAGGTCACAGAAAAGTCCAGATGCCTCCTATCTATACAAAGGTTATCTATCTAAAAATAGCAGAAGTATACATATCACCCAGGTGTCCTTTATCTAATGCAAAAGACCCTCTTGTCCAAGACTAACAGAAGTAAGTCACTGAAAAATCCTGCTATTCCTTATCTATGCAGAGGCTGTCTGCCAACTCCTCTCCCCCTCCCTGCATTCCAGCATTCAGCTAACAAGGAAAATTCTTATCTACTCGGTTATTCTGTTAATGAGAATTTTCTGTTCATCAGTTCCCCCCTTTCTTACAGCCAAGAGTATATTCCTATACTGTATTTTCTTAAAATAATGTCCTGTTTCCAGCTCATGCCTGAGTTTATCATTTTTATACTTCTGGTAGGATTCTACACTACTCTTTCCAATACACATAATTATCTTAACCAAAACTAACAATAATATTATTAATAAAATAATCATTACAATTCCCAGCAACAGCTGTTTAAGCCAGAGCATATTGGGCATCCATGAGGTTAACTCTTCCCAGAGATCTGATAATCCATATGACGTATCATCCTTGCTCACCTCATGTAATACTTTCCCCTGTTCCCATATATTTTGTACATCAGTTTTAATTTGTCCTGACTTATCTACCTAGGTGCAACAAGTGGTGTTTATCAAGGTGCACACCCCTCCCATTTCAGCTGTAATCATATCCAAAGCCAGCCTGTTTTGCAGTGACACACTGCTCACAGACTTAACTTCCACCTGCAGATTCTGCACCGCATCAGCTGCTGAATTAGCAATGATTGCCATTGGAGCTGATATATTTACTATTGCTTTTTCAAGTTGTGCAACGCCTAGTGCAGGGATCAATGCTCGAACAAAACTGTGATAGCCAGTGTCGTATCTGGCAAGGGGATTTGCTGTCCTTCTGTGTCTTCTCCAAAGAGTTCTCCGATATCCTCTAGGCAGGATCTCATGATGGACAGTGATTTGTGGGGTTAAGTAGCCTGCAGTGCAAACTCCTGTCCATTTTGGGGGTAAGCTTTTTCTGGCATACCCACCTCCACATAACCACCCCTATCCATAAGGGAGTAAGCAACTAGTTTGCCTTAATAGGGCTACACCAGCCCCTACAACATCCAGCCTGTTTTCTTTAGAAGAGGTACAGCCATTTCCCTGAACCCATGGATTGACACCTGAGACTTCTCCAGGGGAAGAGTAATTCCAGCTGCAGCCCAACCCTGTTAAGTTTCGCCATCCTACCTTATTTTCACTATTTTCATTGCTTTCTACAAAAAGGGTTTGTGAAGGATCTACAATTAATAAGTCAAACTTTGGACCCAGGCTTTCTGAGCTATCTTTCCCATGCTGACAATTGTGGAAGTTACTATCAGATGTAGTCACCCAGTCTGATGGCCCCCAAGTCCAATTCATTGAGGCTACCCCAAATAAAGGGGTCCTCATTTGGCCTCGAGGAAGTTCAGTGCATATCCAACAGTTAGAGAGATTAGTTTGCAAAGCCAATTCTTGACTAACATTTAAGTACATATTTCCTTCCCATCCCTTAATAGTATCAATCAACAAACAAATCACAATTATCGATACAACTTGAGCTTCAGGGGCCCCTGGGATTCGAGTTTCCATTCTCTCGCTGAGGTCTTCTTGACTCTGGTGTGGTGAATCCAAGCAGCTTGTTCCTTGATTTTGATGGCTGTGAAGGATGTCAGTAACACCTGGTATGGTCCAGTCCACTTGGGCTCCAGAGGGTTCTCTGAAAGAGATCTGATATAGACATAATCTCCAGGTTCCACATCATGGACTGGTCTGTCTAACCCTCTCACATGGGTTCCAATCACCTGTTTGTTGACAATGCTCAGGTTCTTATAAATTTGCTGAACATACTTGTTCAACATTTCCTCTCTAAATTGCCCTGCTTCAGAAGGGTCCATAGTGCCTACTACGTAAGGTCTTCCAAACAGGATTTCAAATGGGCTCAACCCTTCCTTTATTCTTTGCTTAGTTCGAATTCGCAACAGGGCAATTGGTAATGCTTGTGGCCAAGGCAGGTTTGCTTCCTGTCCAATTTTTACTATCTGATTTTTGATTAAGTGGTTCATTTTCTCCACTTGCCCACTCGAATGTGGATTGTAGGGGGTGTGGAGTTTCCAATCAATCCCTAAAATTTTGCTCACCTGCTGTACCACCTTGGCCACAAAATGAGGTCCCCTGTCTGAGGAAATAGCAGCAGGTACCCCAAAACGAGGTATTATCTCTTGTAACACTGCCTTAGTAACCTCTCATGCTTTGTTTGTGTGGCAGGGAAATGCTTCTGGCCAACCAGAGAAGGTGTCAGTGAGTACCAACAGGTACCTGTATCCCCCCTTTCTTGGGAGTTCAGTAAAATCAATTTGCCATTGTTGTCCTGGATAATTTCCTTTGCTAATTTGTCCCAGTCTAACTCCTCTTCTTACTTTGGGGTTAGCCTTAAGACACACCTCACAGTGCCGGGTTACCTGTTCTACTGTGGTGTATAACTTCCGTGCTATACACTCCTGAACCAATTTTCCATACAGGGCTTCTGCTCCCCAGTGAGTCTTTGCATGTTCCATCTGAACAAAAGCCCAGAGAAGGTTAGTGGGAATGATTAATTTCCCATCCGGTGTCCTGGCCCAGCCCTTTCCTATCCTATTCCCCGAAAGGTCTTTGATTAATTTCTGATCCTCTGTGCTGTACACAGGTTCTGGCTCTTTTTGCTCAATTGACAGTTTACCATCTGGGATCAAAACAAACTCTGACACCTTCCTCCCCTCCCTGGCCACCCTTTTTGCTGTTTCATCTGCCAGTCTGTTGCCTCTTTCCTGACCAGTATTCCCTTTTTGGTGTGCTTTGCAGTGCATTATGGCTACTTTGCTTGGCTTCTGCACTGCTTCTAGCAGCCTCAGTATTTCTTCTGCATGCTTAATACCTTTTCCTTGAGATGTCAACAGTCCTCTTTCCTTCCAAATGGCTCCATGGGCATGTACCACCCCAAAGGCATACTTGGAGTCAATCCGTAGGTTTGCACTTTTCGCTGGGGAAAGCTCAAGGGCTCTGCTGAGTGCTATTATCTCTGCCTTTTGAGCGGAGGTGTTACTTGGTAGGGCTTCTGCCTCGATTACCTCTTCTGCTGTAGTTACAGCGTACCCAGCTTTTCTTTCTCCCTGAGTCACAAAACTGCTTCCATCAGTGTACCAGTTATGGTCTGCCTTTTCCAGGGGTTCTTCCTTCGGGTCAGGTCTGCTGGAATAAGTGGCCTCAATTGTTTCCAAACAATCGTGAATAACTGGTTCTCCATCACCACCCTGGAGGAAAGAGGCTGGATCCACAAAGTTAGCAACTTTAATTTCTACATCATCCTGCTCCACTAGGATGGCTTGGTATTTAAGAAATCGTTGTGGAGACAGCCAGTGTCCGCCCTTGGCTTCTAGAACAGCAGAGATGGTGTGTGATACCAGGACCGTGATCTTCTGCCCCATCGTGAATTTGCGAGACTCTTGAATGTTAATTGCAACTGCTGCCACGGCCCTCAGGCATCCTGGCCATCCCTTGCTTACCTCATCCAGTTGTTTAGAGAGGTATGCCACTGCCCTTCGGTAGGGTCCTAAGGTTTGTGCTAGGACTCCGAGTGCTATCCCTTGGCTTTCATGGGAATACAACAAAAAAGGCTTAGTGACATCAGGTAGGCCTAGTGCTGGTGCCCTCATCAATTCCTCCTTTAAGGTATGGAAAGCTTGTTCAGCTTCCCCATTCCATTGCAAGTCCTTATCAGTCTCTTTCAATAATTCATAGAGGGGTTTCACAAGCAGGCCAGAATTATAAATCCACCACCGGCACCACCCTGTCATTCCCAAAAAGGTTCGGAGTGCCTTTACTGTGTTTGGCAGGGGGATAGAACAGATGGCCTCCTTTCTTTCGGGGCCCAGCACTCGTTGTCCTGCTGTTAATTCATATCCCAAGTAGGTTACTTGCTGCTGTACTATTTGGGCCTTCTGTGGGGAAACTCGATACCCATTCAGTCCCAGGAAATTCAGCATACTCACAGTCCATCTTTCACAATCCGTCCTGGTCTTGGTGGCCAGCAGGATGTCATCTACATACTGTAGCAGAACTCCATTGCCTTCTGGCTTGTTCCACTTTTCTAATTCTTTTGCAAGCTGATTTCCAAAGATAGTAGGACTGTTCTTAAATCCTTGGGGCAAGACTGTCCAAGTTAATTGACACTTTCGGTTAGTTTCTGGGTTCTCCCATTCAAAGGCAAACAGTGGCTGGCTCTCGGGGGCCAGGGGTAAACAGAAAAAGGCATCTTTTAGATCCGAGACGGTAAACCATTCTAATTCTGTTCTTAATTGAGTCAAGAGGGTGTATGGGTTTGCCACCACAGGATGGATATCCTTTGTTATTTTATTTATAGCCCTTTGGTCCTGCACTAACCGATACCCTCCAGCTGGTTTCCTTACAGGTAAAACTGGAGCATTGTAAGCTGATTCACACTCTGTTAGCAGCCCATACTTTAAGAATTTTTCTACAATAGGCAAAACTCCTTCCCTATCTTCTTTCCTTAAAGGATATTGTTTTAATCTAACTGGTTGAGCTCCAGGCTTAAGATCTATTATCACAGGTAGGGCATTTTTAGCCCTTCCAGGCTGCTCAGTGTCCCAGACTCCAGGATATACTTGATCTTTCATGCTTTCTCTTATTCTGTTTTTCTCTTGTCGAGGGCTCATTAATGCAAGACTTAAAACCTCAATCAACTGTTCCTCCCTTACTCTGAATTCTACCTTCCCCTTGTTAAATTCAATTTCAGCTCCCAATGCTTCCAACAAATCCCTCCCCAGCAATGACTTTGGGGCATTTGGCATATATAAAAATTTATGTAAGCCCCATGTTTTACCATATTTATATTTAAGAGGTTTAAAAAAATATGCCTTCTCAGTTTGACCTGTAGCCCCTATCACAGAAACATAGCTCTCATCCAAAGGCAGCAGTGCTTGATTTAAGACTGAAAAGGTTGCTCCGGTGTCCACTAAGAATTCCAGTTTATTTTCTTGTTCCCCTAGCTTCATTATAACCAGAGGATCTGCTAGGGTATTTATAGTCTCCTCTGGTCCTCCCTAGTCATCCTCTTCTAGTTGTGCCTGAATTCTATTTTTCCTTTTCCTCTCTGGACATTCTCTTTTCCAGTGTCCCTTCTTTTTGCAGATCGCACACTGATCTTTTTCCAACCGTACTCTGTTAGTCCCTTTAGTCTCCTTACTTTCCTGTAACGCTGCTACCAACATTCTCTTCTCTTTTCTCCTATTTTCTTCTTCCCTGTTGGAGAATACTCTCCATGCTACATCCGAAAGTGCCTCTAAATCCCTTCCCTGCGGGGGTGACAACTTTTGCAACTTCTTTCTGATATCACTAGCAGATTGCCCAATAAATAGTGATACCAGTTGTTGTATACCTACTTCTGATCCGGGGTCAAGAGAGGTGTTTTTCCTCATGACTTCCCTCAGCTTATCTAAGAATTCCGAGGGTGATTCACCAGGCCCTTGTCTGACCGAGTATAACACAGACCAGTTAATTGTTTTCGGCATGGCTTTTTCTATTCCCCTGGCTACGAACTCCCGGTATTCCTCCAATCTAGCCCTTTGCAGGGCATTGTTCGTATTCCATTCCGGATTTTGGAGTGGAAATACGTCTCCAATGTTTGCCCCTCCCCCCGGGTTTGAATTCTTTCTGTTGCTAGCTCCAATCCATGTTTTTCAACTAATTGTTTCTCTGTTTCAGTCATTTGTTCTAATAGTAACTGGATATCGTCCCAGTCTGGATTGTGCTGCCTGATCATGAATCGAAAATGTGTAGCCGTGCCTGTGGGATCGTGACGATAATTTTTAGCCTTTTCTCTCCAACTATCCAAATCATGACTTGTAAAAGGCACCTTAGTCCAGACTGGGTCCCCCTCAGGCCCTACTGCTTGTCGCAGGGGGGCTTGAATGAGTGCCTGGGAAGCCGGGGCATTTGCTTGCTGTCCTCGGGTCCTTCTTGCCACTGGGCTTCCCTGAGCATAGCTCTGGGAACTGACTCCGGTGTCACTCTCCGAATTGCTGCCACTCCCAGAACTTCCTGCATTATTTTCTGAACTCTCTGTCACTACCCCTTGCAATTTTCCTGGAGATTGATAAAATTCAGGCAGGTCCTTTAATTCCTCAAGTTTAAGACACCTCTGCCCTAGGCTACACGCAGAGCAACACCTTTTCAATCTTGTCTGCCTCTTATTCTTGGCCTTGTATGCTTTTTCCAGGGCCAAAACCATTGGATCAGAGGGAGCTCTGATACCACAGTCCCTTTGAAACTCCGGATGCTCTCGGAGATAGAAAAACATGTCAGCATATATTGCCTCATCCCATTTCTTTTCTCTTCTTAAAAACAACATCAATTGCAGTAAGGTATCATACTCCAGACTCCCATTTCCAGGCCATTTCTCTCCACCGTCTAATTTATATAATGGCCACCACCGGGTACAATACTTAATTAGAGTCTCTTGATTTGTTGACCCTCCTGGGGGGCCTCCAATTTTCCCCCAGTGGGCAATTATACAACCAAGTGGGCTATGTCCTGGGATCTCACTACTTTGCCTCCCTCCCGTTTTACACAATACAACACAGTACTGTCTTTTTACAGCACACAGAACACAAAACAAATACAAATACAATTACAACAATAATGACCGGTCCTTACACAGGTATTGGCCACACACACTCAGCCACACATTCAAAACCTAAACAGTATTTCTAATACTTTGTTCTTTAGGGACCCTCTTGGCCCCTCGCACACTTAAACGATACTTATAGTTCCCTTTGGGACCCCCCTGGTCCCACACTACAAACAATGTTCATAATATATAAACAATGCTTATAGTTCCCTTTGGGACCCCCCTGGTCCCAACCCAAGAGCTCTTTTACCTAGGGGTGCAATAAATGCCTCTCTCCCGCGCAGGGCGTCCCCTCGCGCCTTACGGAGTTACCCCTTTTATAGAAGCAAACCTTCTCTTAGCTGGCAGTCTTGTCTGTTCCTGCAGCGATCTGGTGAGCAGCGGAGGGGAAGGTGGGGGAAGGGAAGGAGCCCCAGCCAGGCCCCACCCTGGAGGTGGAGCTGACGGCCCCGCCCCAGGCCCCCATTTGCCGCTACCGGCTGAACGTCAAGACCAGGACCCCCGAGGGAGACTTCGCAGCTCCCTTCCTGGAGGGCAACAACTTCATCCTGCTGTTCAACCTCTGGTGTCCAGGTGGGGGCAGCGCTGCGCAGGGGGTGGGCGGCAACAGGGGAGAGAGGGATTTGGGGGGAAAAAGGGAGATTTGGGGAGAAAAGGAGAGGTTTGGGGGGAAAAAGACTTGAGGCCATCGGGGGGAAGAGGGAGATTTGGGTCAAATCTGTCCCATTTTGGCTCAGTTCAGGGCAAATCTCTCCGAATTTGACTCCACTGGGGACAAACTTCTCCAATTTGGGCTCAAATTTGACAGGTTCAAGCTCAACCTGGTCAAAGTTTTTACCATTTGGGTCAAATTTGCCCAATTTTGGCTCAGTTTTGATTGATGTTTTTCCTTGGCTTTGCAATCTGGGTCAAATTCCTCCAATTTTGGCTTAGTTTGGGTCGAATTTGTCCAAGTTTGGCTCTGCTTGAAGGCTTTTACAATTTGGCTTAAATTCCAATTTTGGGTCATTTTGGGCCAAATTCCACCAATTTTGGGTCAATTGGGGGCAAATTCTGCCAATTTGGGGGCAAATTCCACCAATTCTGGGTCAATTTTGGGTCAAATTTGGGTCAAATTCCTCCAATGTTGGGCCCAATTTTGGGTCAAATTCCTCCAATTCTGGGCCAATTTTGGGCCCAATTTTGGCTCAAATTCCCCCAATTTTGGGCCAAATGCCTCCCATTTGGGGCCCAATTTGGGCTCAAATTCCTCCCATTTTGGGCCAAATGCCTCTCATTTTGGCTCAATTTGGGCCAAATTCCTCCCATTTTGGCCCAACTTGGCTCCCATTTCTCCTGTCCTCCCTCTTTTTGCCCCCAAACCTGCCCCTCCCCTGCCTGTGCCCCACCCTAGAGGACCAGGTCTGCATGGAGGACACCTCTGGCCTGGCCAAGTACGTCCTGAACGACCGCAGCACGATCTTCTACGGCACCGAAGAGCAGATCGCGGAGCGCTGCTGGAACTACGGACAGGTGGCACCCGAAACCGCCTCAAATCCACCCAAAACCCACCCCTGGGTGGCCTCCCCGGGGCCTTCTGCTGCTGCTGGGACCCCAAAACCCCCTCCCTTCCTTGTCCTCCAGTTTGAGCCTGGGGTCCTGGATGCCTCCCTCTACGTCTTGGACCAGAGGGGGATGCCCCACAGTGCCCGAGGAGACCCCGTAATGGTAGCCAGGGTGGTCTCAGCCATGGTGGGTCAGGGGGATGGCATCTTGGGGAGGGGTCCTGGGTGGTTCATGGTGGCATCTGAGGGGGCTTTGGAGGGGTCCTGGAGGTCCCTGGAGATTTTGGGGTCTCTGGGAACTGTGAAGGGACTAGGAAGGGACAGGGGACTGGGGAGGCACTGGGATGGGAATGTAATGGGACAGGGAAAAGAGTTAGAAGGGAAGGGGAAGGGACTGGGAGGGAATTGGGAAGGACTGGGAGGGAATAGGAGGGAATGGGAAGGATGGGAGGGGACTGGGAGAGCACTGGGTGGGGAATGTGAAGGGACTGGGAGGGGAGTGGCAAGTGACTGGGAGAGAACTGGGGAGGCACTGGGAGGGGACTGGGAAGGGACAGGAAAGGGCCTGGGACAAACTGGGAGGGGACAGGGAGGACCTGAGTGAAATGGGAGGGGACTGGGAGGGAATGGAAGGGACTGGGATGGACAGGAAGGGGCTTGGAGGGACTGGGAAGGACTGGAAAGGGCCTGGAAGAAACTGGGAGGGGACTGTAAAAGGGACAGGGAAAAGAGTTGGAAGGGACGAGGAGTGACTGGGAAAGGAAGGGGAAGGGACTGGGAGGGAATTGGATGGACTGGGAGGGCATTGGGAAGGAGTGGGTGGGGACTGGGAGGAATGGGAGGGGACTGGGGTGTAATAGGAGGGAATGGGAGGGATAGGAGGGGACTGGGAAGGACTTGGAGGGACTGGGAGGGGACTGGGATGGACTGGGAGAGCACTGGGAGGGGAATGACAAGGGACTGGAAGGGGACTGAGTAGGGACTGGAAGGGACTGGGACAAATTGGGAGGGGAGTGGGAGGGACTGGGTGGACCAGGAGGGAATGGGAAGGATTGGGAAGGACTGGGAGGGTACTGGGAAGGGTCTGGAAAGGGCCTGGGAGAAACTGGGAGGGAACTGGGAGTGGACCAGGAGGGGACTGAGAGGGAATGGGAGGAACTGGGATGGAGTGGGAGGGAACTGGTAGGGCCTGGGATGAACTGGAAGGGGACTGGGAAGGGATTGGAAAGGGCCTGGAACGAACTGGGAAGGGACAGGGAGGGCACTGGGAGGGGACTGTAAAAGGGACAGGGAAAAGAGTTAGAAGGGACTAGGAGTGACTGGGAAAGGAAGGGGAAGGGACTGGGAGGGAATTGGGTGGACTGGGAGGGCATTGGGAAGGACTGGGGGGACTGGGAGGGAAGAGGAGGGAATGCAAAGGGACTGGGAGGGGACTGGGAAGGGAATGGGAATGGACTGGGAGGGCCTGAGTGAAATGGGAGGGGACTGGGAGGGAATGGAAGGGACTGGGATGGACAGGGAGGGGCTTGAAGGGACTGGGAAGGACTGGGAGAGAATGGGAGGGGAATGGGAAGGGACTGGGAGGGGAAAGGGAGGGAGTGGAATGGCCTGGCCGGGGAATTGAAAGGGACTGGGAGGGACTGGGATGGACTGGAAGGGACTGGGAGGGTACTTGGAATGGATCAGGAGGGGACTGGGAAAGATTAGGAGGAACTGGGATGGACTAGGAGGGGCTGGGATGGAGTAGGAGGGCACTGGGAGGGGAACAGGAAGGGACTGGGAGGGCACTGGGAGGAACTAGGTGCGACTGGGAAGGGACTGGGAGAGCACTGGGATAGAATGGGAGGGAATGGGAAGGGGCTGAGAAGAACTGGGAGGTAGTGGGAGGGATTGGAAGGGAACTGGGAAAGGACTTGGATGGGACTGGAAGGGTACTGGGAAGGGACTGGGATGGAGTGGGAAGGACTGGGAGGAAACTGGGAAGGGACTGGGACAATGTGGGAAGGGACTGGGTAGGTGATTGTTATGGCCTGGGAATGGCCTGGGACAAAATGGGAGGGACTGGGAATGGCCTGGGACAAACTGGGAGGGACTGGGAAATACTGGGTGGGACTGGGAGAACACATTGCCGTACTGGGAGCCCTTGAGGGAGACCTTGGAGTTCCTGGGAGCACTGTTGGTGCTGGGAGGTCACCGAGAATGGGACCGGGGAGGTTGTACTGGCAGCACCGCCTGGGACAGGAGGTCACTCACTGTGTGCCTGGGAGGCCTGGAGAGGGATTCTGCAGCTCCCAGGAGCACTGGCAGAGACTGGGTGGTGCTGGGGTCACCCTGGGAGCGACTGGGTGGTGCTGGGGTCACCCTGGGATCGCTGGCAGAGACTGGGTGGCGCTGGGGTCACCCTGGGATCGCTGGCAGAGACTGGGTGGCGCTGGGGTCACCCTGGGATTGCTGGCAGAGACTGGGTGGCTCTGGGGTCACCCTGGGATCACTGGCAGAGACTGGGTGGCGCTGGGGTCACCCTGGGATCGCTGGCAGAGACTGGGTGGCGCTGGGGTCACCCTGGGAGCACTGGGCGAGACTGGGTGGCACTGGGGTCACCCTGGGAGCACTGGCAGAGACTGGGTGGCATTGGGGTCACCCTGGGGTCGCTGGCAGAGACTGGGTGGCGCTGGGGTCACCCTGGGATTGCTGGCAGAGACTGGGTGGCTCTGGGGTCACCCTGGGATAACTGGCAGAGACTGGGTGGCGCTGGGGTCACCCTGGGATCGCTGGCAGAGACTGGGTGGCATTGGGGTCACCCTGGGGTCGCTGGCAGAGACTGGGTGGCTCTGGGGTCACGCTGGGGTCGCTGGGTGAGTCTGGGGGCATTGGGGTCACCCTGCGAGAGCTGGGAGAGGCAGGAGAACAGCTCGTGAACCGGGAGCAGACCGCTCCCGGCCGCTGCAAATCGACACCCTCCCCACCCCTCGCTGCTGGTGCTTCTCCCTGCGCCCCCCCTGCTGCCGCCCACCCCCAGAGCCACGGCAGAGTCCTGCAGCTGCCACAGACCAACTCCAGAGAGCAGCGGAGGCTGACACTGAGCTGATGGGGAGCAGAGAAAGCAGAGGGGACCAGGGTCACGCTGGCCGGGTCGGAGCCGACGGAGCGAGGGCGGCTCCACCTAGGGAAGGGCGGGCGCTGTCACGGGGAGGGCGGTGCCATCTTGGTGAGGGCGGGCGCTGTCACGGGGAGGGCGACGCCATCTTGGTGAGGGCGGGCGCTGTCACGGGGAGGGCGACGCCATCTTGGTGAGGGCGGGCGCTGTCACGGGGAGGGCGACGCCATCTTGGTGAGGGCAGGCGCTGTCACGGGGCGGGCGGCGCCATCTTGGTAAGGGCAGGCGTTGCAACGGGGCGGGTGGTGCTGTCTTCATGCCCCCAGATCCGTTTACGTGCCCCCAGACCTCCTTTGTCACCCTTTAAGGCCCTTGAGGTGCTCGCAGCTCACCTTGAGATGCCGAGGGAGATGTGGCTGGGGGGTCCTGGGACTGCAGGACACCGAATACCAGAGTGAGACCACCCCAATCCTGCGGGACCCCAAAACCTGGAACCATACAGAGACCCCTAACACAGCACCACCACCTCCCGCCCCCTCAGCTGGTTCAGGACCCTCCAGAGACCCCCCGGGAGCCCCCAGGACACCCTCCAGAGGGCCCCAGACACCTCTCAATGCCCACAAAACCCCTCTAGATGCCCCACAATACCTCTCTCTGCCTCCCTTCAGAGGCCACTCACCCTTAGCAGCAGGTGACAGCAAGCACTACCTGGCCGTTCCCACAAGGTGGCAGCAGTGACCAGAAGACTCAGCGGCACTAGGGACACCGAGACTCCAGCAATGCCACACAGCAACCCACACTGTGGGGACCTGACACACAGACCCCAAAACCACACTGAGGCACAGACCCCCCCCACTCCTCCACCACCCTCCAGACATGACCCAGGAGTACCTCCAGAGGCCCCCAGACACCTCTACATGCTCCCAGAACCCTTCAGATGCCTCCAAATTCCCCTTTCGTACCCTCAAGCCCACTTCAGATGACAGCAGGCCCCCCTTAACAGGCCCCCAACACTCAGCAGATCCGGTACTGCTGGTGCCTGGGGAGCAGATAAGCTGGTCTCCTTGCAGAGCTTTTTCCATTCCATGAAAAAACAACACACCACAAACACACATGAAAGACAATCCACTCTTTTAATTGAGGGACAGATGCTAGTTCTCTTTCAATCCCCACCCTCTGGCTCTGCTCAGGGTGTGCTGTTCTCCTCTAGAAGCCTTTCTGCATAACAGAGGGGGGTCAAAGCCTTTCTGCACACAAATCACTGCCCTTCTGCAATCTTTCAATAAACAGCACAGCTTTTCCTCTGCTGGAACACCTCACACTCATGCTTACACTTTCCCAGGGCTTTCCCTCCCCTCCAAGAATGTTCAGGCATTTCAAACATTCAGGCCTGCAAGCAGCCTTTGTGGGAGGCTGCCCCCACCCCTCCCTCACCGCTTCTCTGCTGCATCCTCACCCACCCCCCCCATGGCATCATGGAAGGAAAGACAGAGACAGCTGAGGGACTACACTCCTGTTCTTTTTATCACCCCGAGCTGGGGACAGCCTTCTGGGTAAGGTTTGCAGCTTCAGCACACAGCTGAGCTTTGCTCTCTTCCATTAAGCCCTTTGGTGGTTTCAGCTTTCTGAGGATGTGTCAGTACAAGTCCTTGCCGGGGCACCGCAAACAGGGAGAGACAAACCTCTGAGATCCAGGAAGAGGATGGCTGAGCAGACACTTCTAAAGAGAGTAACTTCATCACCTCAACACCTTTCTCCCAACTTTGCAACAGCAAAGAACTCTCTGACCAACACAGTGGTGCTCCTAAGGTGGTAACCAGCTTGTAAGCTAGAGGAGAAATAAAAGCCTTTGTATTACAGAAGCACTGGCAAAATTTTATGGACAGTAACAGCAGACAAGGAAATGCTGTGACTGAGCTAATGATACACATCAGGCCTAGGATCTGGCTACCCTGACAAAGGATGCCAACAGGACAGAGTGAGGCCTCAGCAGCACTCCCAAAAAGCCTCACAGAGAGCCACAGGCTCTGGCCTGTGCCCCACTTACGGGCCGGCCCTCCTGGCTGCAGCACAACACCACCTCTTCAGGAGCCCAGGGACTGACCTCAGCCCTCTAAGGGCCAGGAAAGGTTGGTTCCTGTTAGCTGCATAAAGCAGCAACCACAGCTCCGCTTACACGGACCTTGGGCTGTGGCTGGGGACAGAAGGGGACAGAAGGGGGATGGAGGGCTCCACAACTCTTCACACAGGACCCGAGTACAGGGCTGTTAAGCTGAAAGGGTGCCAAGAGAACAGGCTGCCATGAAGGCAGAGACCCAAGCCCTCAACTACAGCTGGGTAACCTTCCAGCAGCAACATAAACGAGCGGCCACGCTCTGTCCCTCGAATAAAAGGAGGAAGCTCCAAAGCAACAGAAGGGAAAATATTTTCACTGTGCCAATGATCTCCATTCAGGAGAAAGTGAAAAAGAGAACTGAATTCTGGCCTAACTCTTTCCTGTGCTGAGATACATACTGTAATCTGCAGATGCAAAAGGCTTGATTGCGAGATTAATCGAAACTACTGAAAGCAGTGTTGTGGTACAACATAAAGGGAAAAGGCTAGTACCAAATTGCATGTTCCAGATGACTTGCCTTCTGGGAGCAGTCAAAATGAGGTTTTGAATTCTGGCCTACCTCTTTCCTGTGCTGAGATACATGCTGTAATCTTCCCAGGGAAGAGTCTTGATTTCGAGATTAATCGAAACTACTGAAAGCAGTGTTGTGGTACAACCTAAAGGGAAAAGGCTAGTACCAAATTGCATGTTCCAGATGACTTGCCTTCTGGGGGCAGTCAAAATGAGGTTTTGAATTCTGGCCTACCTCTTTCCTGTGCTGCGATACATGCTGTTCTCTCAGATGCAAAAGGCTTGATTTCGAGATTAATCGAAACTACTGAAAGCAGTGTTGTGGTACAACATAAAGGGAAAGGGCTAGTACCAAATTGCATGTTCCAGATGACTTGCCTTCTGGGGGCAGTCAAAATGAGGTTTTGAATTCTGGCCTACCTCTTTCCTGTGCTGAGATACATGCTGTTCTCTGCAGATGTCAAAGGCTTGATTTCGATGTTAATCGAAACTACTGAAAGCAGTGTTGTGGTACAACATAAAGGGAAAAGGCTAGTACCAAACTCATGTTCCAGATGACTTGCCTTCTGGGGGCAGTCAAAATGACGTTTTGAATTCTAGCCTACCTCTTTCCTGTGCTGAGATACATCCTGTAATCTTCCCATGCAAACTGCACCTTTCTGAGACAATATGTAATAGAAGCAAAACAAGGCTGTGGTACAATCTAAAGGGAAAAGGCTAGTACCAAATTAATGTTCCAGATGACTTGCCTTCTGGGGGCAGTCAAAATGAGGGTTAGAATTCTGGCCTACCTCTTTCCTGTGCTGAGATACATGCTGTTCTCTGCGGATGCCAAAGGCCTGATATCGAGGTTAATCAAAACTAATGAGAGCAGTGTTGTGGTACAACCTAAAGGGAAAAGGCTTGTACCAAATTGAATGTTCTAGACGACTTGCCTTCTGGGGGCAGTCAAAATGAGGTTTTGAATTCTGGCCTACCTCTTTCCTGAGCTGAGATACATGCTGTAATCTTCCCAGGCAAACTCCGCACTTCTGAGACAATATGAATAGAACCGAAACAATGCTGTGGTACAACTTAAAGGGAAAAGGCTAGTACCAAATTCCATGTTCTAGATGACTTGCTTCTGGGAGCAGTCAAAATGAGGTTTTGAATTTTGGCCTACCTCTTTCCTGTGCTGAGATACATGCTGTTCTCTGCAGATGACAAAGGCTTCATTTCGGGGTTAATAGAAACTAGTGGATGCAGTGCTGTGGTACAACCTAAAGGGAAAAGGCTAGTACCAAATTGCATGTTCCAGATGACTTGCCTTCTGGGGGCAGTCAAAATGAGGTTTTGAATTCTGGCCTACCTCTTTCCTGTGCTGAGATACATGCTGTTCTCTGCAGATGCCAAAGGCTTGATTTCGAGATTAATCGAAACTACTGAAAGCAGTGTTGTGGTACAACCTAAAGGGAAAAGGCTAGTGTCGCAAGGAGGGGTCGACAACGATCAATATGATCCACGAAAATCCAACTTTATTGATCCACGCTTCCTTATTTATAGCCTTATCTTATACATAGTTAATTCTATTCTAATTTAATACACACTATTGGTTACTTTCTAAAAGGGTTACATCATTGTTTGCACTACTCTGTGGAATTTCTTGCTCAGTCTAATTGCTCCTTTTCTCAGCTCCTTATCTTGTTTGCCTCCCATCTAAGGGGCAGCTTGACTTCAGCATACCAAGCATCAGACTTTTCCACAACTCCTACTCCATTGCTATATTAACAACAGAAAGTCCTTCAAGGCCGAACTTGCACAGATGTTCAAGCCGTTTCCCAACAATTCCCCCATTTTTCTTTTGTGCAAGTAAGGCCTTGGAGGTTATTCTTTGAACACTTTGCATAATACAATTATAAACAAGCTTAACAATAATCAAAATTAGTACAATGATACCTAAAAGCCTTTAAACTTCTTTTATCAATTGGATAACCCACTGTCTGCAAGTTCAAACAAAATTCGTTACTGCCTGTCATGTTGGCCCATGTCACCCATACAAGACACGGTGCTTAAGTTGAACTGGTTAGAATGTTCTAACAGCACTGGCATAATACATGGTCAAAGATAACAGACATTGTAAAGAAGAACTTAGATCTTAATAGTTCCAATCTTTACATTTCACTTATTGACAGAGAAGACTTGATTATGCCTGAACACATTGCACACAGAGATTAAAACACAAATGCAATCCTTAGCACTATCCTTTACAATCTGCTTTAGGGGTATGTTGCATTCTTATTTTCTCTAGGATGGTCACAAATCATCAATTGTTTAATGGCAGCAAGATTTCTTTAATCTGTAAAGGTAGATCTGGCCAGGCTCTAGCTTCACAGGCAGAAAACTTGCAAACAGCAAGAGCAAAAAGAGCTTCATTGCTTGCCCAATATAAACTTACACAAAATAACGTGTTTTTACTCATCGTAGTAATTCCAATCTCTTAATGTTCACACAACAGTTCAGCAGTCACGACACTCAGTTAGAAGTTAGATGCTTTCTGTTGACATCTTGGATCATCGTGACAGTCATTGAAGTCAGCGCTAAGCAGGTTTGCTGTCATTTTCATGACAGTTGTGCTGTGTGTCTTGTGGTGAGAGGGTTACAGCACTTCTAGGGTTACCATGAGCTGATTTTTTCTGCTATGGGGGTATTCTCTCTTTCCCCCCCCTTTTTTTTGTTTGTTTGTTTTGATTTTGTTTTGGTTCAGTTTTTGTTTGGTGAAATGTAAAGATGAAACTTTATCCCCTAGGATGTCTGCATTCAGAGGCACACTTAGTTAACAAAAGAGAAGACAAAGTTATCCAACAACCATAATATTCAGTCCTAATTCACATGGTGCCATGGTACATTCTTCTGAATGGCGTTTGTGATCCCAGCTGATCGATGTTCAGCTTCATGGGCAATGCTGTGTCCTCATGGTCTTGATTCCTCTGCCGTTGTTTATTGCGATGATCACAGGTAGCAGGAAAGAAGGCTTGAGGCGACCTGCTTGTCATTTGTTTTTAAAATTTATCTCTTGTTTACTTTCCTAATTACCATTTGCATTTTGTCATTGTAACTTTCAATCTGTATTTTAATTTGTTATTCTAATCACCTTTTATTTTAACCCCTTTTTTTTTTTCTAATCCAGTATTTAATCCTTTATTTTATTTGATCTTATATACTTCAATTTTTTTTTTTTTGCATGTGTAGTTCATTTAATCTATTTTCTATTTTTATTTTGTATCTTTGCTTTTTTATTATATTTTGTAACCTGCTTTTCTATTAATTCCTTTTATTATTATTGTGCATTTTAACTTTCTTGATGTCTTCCTTTTTTTTATAGAATTTCTGTTTTAATCTAGTAGTCTTGATAATCCTTATTTTTTATTAATTACTAGCAATTCTTATGCTTTTGTTAACAGCTATGTTGTCAGCAATCCTTATGATTTTTTAGCTTGTCATATTTTGGTTTTAATATTTTTATTTTTATTGTTGCTCTTCTTGTTTATTATTCTGGTATTCAGTACTTTATTCTGTTATTTAGTACTCTATTTTTTGTATCCAGAGTTTTTGTACCTGTTATTTTTCGTGTGTTTAAACTTTTTCTTTACACTTGATACCTTTTTGTTTACCATTTTAAAATTTTTGTTCTTTGCATTTGTTACCCTTTTGTTCACACCTTTTTTTTTTTTTTTTTTTTTTTTTTTTTTTAGTAGGCTATGTCTAAGAAAGAAATCTAAAGACGTTACATTAGCTAAAGAATACCTTAGAAAATGAATACCTATTCACTACAAACCTTAACATTATTACAATATTACATGGAGCTCCTTTGAAATGCCAAGGCACACAACTAAGAAGGTTCGAACCGAAAAGAAAATCTCACAAGGTGAACTCATCACTAAGTACGCACACCTCAATACAACCACTATGCATTAATTACCCACAAGTACTAAATGCATACCATTCATCACGCTCACCAGGAAAACCCAGCAAAACTCTAAATAACAAATCTTCATACCTTAGCACAATCGCTATGTATTAACCACCCACAAGTACCAAATGCGTACCATTCACCATTCGTATTACAAAAACTTAGCAAAACTCTAAATAGCAAATCTCTGAAAGACATTACAACCAGGAATGAGAAAATTAAGCACTGTCGCTTTAAATCAGAGCAGAGTCGCGGCTGAAGCCACTGGGAAGGGGGGTCGCTGGTGCGAGGGGAAAGGGGTGGGGGCCGGGCAAGCGGCCGCCGCTGGGCTGCCGCTGCTGTCAGTGGTGCGTCAGTCGGTACTGCCTTGGTCGGAGCCATCGCGGGCGGGGTGCGGTGGTAAGAACGCCGTCACCGCGAGCCCCCAAGCGCTCCGCTGTTTCTCAGAGGGGCCGTAAAACAAAGTCGACGCTGCTTGAACTCCTCGCTGGCGGTGTTGTTGTCTCCGAATCCGAGCCCTCGCTGGCGATATCAGAGGAAGGTGTTGATGAACGAGATCGAACGCACTGAGCTGCCCCCTCTCGGCTCCCTCCCCGCTGGGTGCAAACGCGATGTGGTGGCAGCTGGCAAAACGCGATGTGGCCGCCGAAGATGTATCGGGGGCGGCCCCGGTCGATCGGCCGATACTTGAAACACATCGTCCGGCTGCAACTCAGATAGACCTAGGGCTGCATCTCGTTTTTTAATACAGTTTATGCATTCTCGCCACGGCTTTTGCAGCTTGATAGTGACCCAGTCCCACAGTCTGTTTCCATAGTCCAAACAAGTTTCATCAAAATAACTATCTCCGCTCGGGAAATACCCTAAAAGCGGATCCATGGGCCACAAGCCCAGGAATTACTTCTGGCGATATCTGCGCCTTACGCTTTTCTAAAAAGCATTGCAATAAGGAGAGCGCTGCTCCTCCTTCCATATTCACCGACGGCCGCGAACTTCACTGCCGCGAGCTGTTACCCGTCAGTGTCCGCTGCTCCTTTCCTCAGGCCCGCCGATGCCGGCCCGCCCGAGTTTGCCGTCGGCCCGCCGATAATTTTTGCCGTGCCTGGATAGCAGCTTTTTGTTCTGCAGCATGCTGATCGAATGTTACCATAACCGCTCTCCATGGCTTACTGTTCTTCTTAGCAGCCTTATCATCATCTACACTTTTCATCCATAAATCTTGTCTTAATTCCTTCCACCGTAGTCTATCAAAACCATCGTTGGGATCTTTAAAATACCCCAACTTCTCAGCATATTCTAACAAAGGCTCTAATTCTTTCTTTAAATCAATGCCTTTAATATTTCGCTTTTCTAAAAAGCACTTAAACAAATCATACGCTGCCTGCCTGTCCATACTAGCGTCACTAGCGTTAGTACCTGTGCGCACAGTCTCTATATCAGCAGTTCCAGGTCTACAGCGTCTTCGGCTCCCAGGCTGCCCTCCTTCTCTTTGTCCGAGCGATCAGCCTCCGGTACTGCTATCCCGGGCCGGCTCCTTGCCTCCGCGCTCTTGAACGTACACTTAGTCCTCGAGGAACCTTCAGACTTCTCTGTGAGCCTATGACCCTCTCTGTGGGGTCGAACCCTCTCTGTGGGGTCCCGTGTTCAGGCGCCACTTGTCGCAAGGAGGGGTCGACAACGATCAATATGATCCACGAAAATCCAACTTTATTGATCCACGCTTCCTTATTTATAGCCTTATCTTATACATAGTTAATTCTATTCTAATTTAATACACACTATTGGTTACTTTCTAAAAGGGTTACATCATTGTTTGCACTACTCTGTGGAATTTCTTGCTCAGTCTAATTGCTCCTTTTCTCAGCTCCTTATCTTGTTTGCCTCCCATCTAAGGGGCAGCTTGACTTCAGCATACCAAGCATCAGACTTTTCCACAACTCCTACTCCATTGCTATATTAACAACAGAAAGTCCTTCAAGGCCGAACTTGCACAGATGTTCAAGCCGTTTCCCAACAGGCTAGAACCAAATTGCATGTTACAGATGATTTGCCTTCTGGGAGCAGTCAAAATGAGGTTTTGAATTTTGGCCTACCTCTTTGTTGTGCTGACATACATGCTGTAATCTTCCCAGGCAAACTGCACCTTTCTGAGACAATATGAATAGAACCAAAACAATGCTGTGGTACAACCTAAAGGGAAAAGGCTAGTACCAAATTGCATGTTCCAGATGACTTGCCTTCTGGGGACAGTCAAAATGAGGTTTTGAATTTTGGCCTACTTCTTTCCTATGCTGAGATACATGCTGTTCTCGGCAGATACCAAAGGCTTGTTTTCGAGATTAATCGAAAGTATTGAAAGTAGTGTTGTGGTACAACCTAAAGGGAAAAGACTAATACCAAATTGCATGTTTCAGATGATTTGCCTTCTGGGAGAAGTCAAAATGGAGTTTTGAATTCTGGCCTACCTCTTTCCTCTGCTGAGATACCTGCTGTTCTCTGCAGATGCAAAAGGCTTGATTTCGAGATTAATCGAAACTACTGAAAGCAGTGTTGTGGTACAACCTAAAGGGAAAAGGCTAGTACCAAATTGCATGTTCCATATTATTTGCCTTCAGGGAGCAGTCAAAATGAGGTTTTGAATTCTCGCCTACGTCTTTCCTATTCTGAGGTACATGGTGTTCTCTGCATATGCCAAAGGCTTGATTTCGAGATTAATCGAAACTACTGAAAGCAGTGTTGTTCTACAACCTAAAGGGAAAAGGCTAGTACCAAATTGCATATTCCAGATGAATTGCCTTCTGGGGTCAGTGAAAATGGAGTTTTGAATTCTGGCCTACCTCTTTCATCTGCTGAGATACCTGCAGTTCTCTGTAGAGGCAAAACTTTTGATTTTGAGATTAATCGAAACTTCTGAAAGCAGTGTTGTGGTAAAACATAAAGAGAAAAGGCTAGTACCAAATTGCATGTTCCAGATGATTTGCCTTCTGGGAGTAGTCAAAATTAGGTTTTAAATTCCCGGCTACCTCTTTCCTGTGCTGAGATACATGCTGTAATCTGCCCAGGCAAACTGCACCCTCTTTGGATTTGGGACATATTCCTGCACATTTTGGACTGATTCCCCTGGATTTGGTGCTGATCCCCATGGATTTCGGTCTGATCCCCAGGATTTGGGTCTCATTCTCGTGGATTTGGGTCTGATTCCCTGGATTTGGGACTGATCTCCTTGATTTGGGTCTGATTTCCCTGCAATTGGTTCTGATCCCCATGGATTTGGGAGATTCCCTGGATTTGGGTCTGATCCCCACGGATTTGGGTCTGATTCCCTGGAGTTGGGTCTGATTCCCTGGATTTGGGACTGATCTCCTGGATTTGGGTCTGATTCCCCTGCAATTGGGTCTGGTCCCAACGGATTTGGGTGATTCCCAGGATTTGGGTCTGATTCCCTGGGTTTGGGACTGATCTCCTGGATTTGGGTATGATTCTCCTGCAATTGGGTCTGATCCCCACGGATTTGGGTCTGATTCCCTGGATTTGGGACTGATCTCCTGGATTTGGGTCTGATTCCCCTGCAATTGGGTCTGATCCCCACGGATTTGGGTCTGATTCCCTGGATTTGGGTCTGATTCCCTGGATTTGGGACTGATCTCCTGGATTTGGGTATGATTCCCCTGCAATTGGGTCTGGTCCCAACGTATTTGGGTGATTCCCAGGATTTGGGTCTGATTCCCAGGATTTTGGTCTGATCCCTACACATTTGGGTCTGATTCCCTGGATTTGGGACTGATCTCCTGGATTTGGGTCTGATTCCCCTGCAATTGGGTCTGATCCCCACGGATTTGGGTATGATTCCCTGGATTTGGGACTGATCTCCTGGATTTGGGTATGATTCTCCTGCAATTGGGTCTGATCGCCACAGATTTGGGTCTGATTCCCTGGATTTGGGACTGATCTCCTGGATTTGGGTCTGATTCCCCTGCAATTGGGTCTGATCCCCACGGATTTGGGTATGATTCCCTGGATTTGGGTATGATTCCCTGGATTTGGGACTGATCTCCTGGATTTGGGTATGATTCTCCTGCAATTGGGTCTGAACCCCACGGATTTGGGTCTGATTCCCTGGATTTGGGTCTGATTCCCTGGATTTGGGACTGATCTCCTGGATTTGGGTCTGATTCCCCTGCAATTGGGTCTGGTCCCAACGGATTTGGGTGATTCCCTGGATTTGGGTCTGATTCCCAGGATTTGGGGCTCATTCCTGTGGATTTGGGTCTGATTCCCTGGATTTGGGTCTGATTCCCTGGATTTCTGAGTGATCCTCTGGATATGGGAGTGATGCTCGTGGAATCGGGTCTGATTCCCTGGATTTGCGACTGATCCCTATGGATTTCGGTCTGAACCAAACGGATTTGGGTCTGATTCCCAGGATTTGGGTCTGGTTCCCTGGATGTGGGACTTATTCCTACACATTTCGGTCTCATTCCCCTGGATTTGCATCTTATCTGTACGGATTTGGGTCTGATTCCCTGTAATTGGGTCTGATTCCCTTGGATTTGGGTCTGATCCCTACGGGTTTGGGTCTGATTCCCTGGATTTCTCAGTGATCCCCTCAATATGGTTCTGATGATCATGGAATTGAGTCTGATTCCATGGATTTGGGACTGTTCCCCACGGATTTGGGTCGGATCCCCAGAATTTGGGTCTCATTCCCGTGGATTTGGTTCTGACTCCCTGGTTTTGGGACTGATCCCCAGGAATTTGGGTCTGAGCCCCAGGATTTGGGACTGACTTCCTGGATTTGGGTCTGATTCCCTGGATTTGTTACTGATCTCCTGGATTTGGGTCAGATTCCCCTGCAATTGGGTCTGATCCCCATGGATTTGGGTGATTTCCTGGATTTGGGTCTGATCCCTGCGGATTTGGGTCTGATTCCCTGGATTTGGGTCTGATTCCCTGGATTTGCGTCTGATTTCATTGTATTTTGGCCTAAACCCCATGAATTCGGGTACGATTCCCTGGATTTGGGACTCCTTCCGATACATTAGTTCTGATTCCCCTGGATTTGGGACTGATCCCTACGGATTTGGGTCTGATTCCCTGGATTTCTCTGTGAACCCCTCAATACGGGTCGGCTGCTCATGGAATTGGGTCTCATTCCCTGGATTTGGGACTGAGCCCTAAGGATTTGGGTCTGATTCCCTGGATTTCTCTGTGATCCCCTCAATACGGGTTGGCTGCTCATGGAATTGGGTCTCATTCCCGTGGATTTGGGTCTCATTCCCAGGATTTGGGAATGATCTCCTAGATTTGGGTCTGATTCCCCTGCAATTGGTTCTGATCCCCATGAATTTGGGTGATTCCCTGTATTTGGGTCTGATCCCTACGGATTTGGGTCTGATCCCCTGGATTTGGGTCTGATTCCCTGGATTTGTGCCTGATTCCCTGGATTTCTGAGTGATCCCCTGGATATGGGTCTGATGCGCATGGAATTGGGTCTGATTCCCTGTATTTGGCACTGGTCCCCACGGATATGGGTCGGATCCCCTGGATTTGGGTCTGATCCCCTGGATTTGGGTCTGATTCCCCTGGATTTGGGTGTGATTCCTACGGATTAGGATCTGATTCCCTGGATTTGGGTCTGATTCCCTAGTAATTGGGTCTGATTCCCACGGATTTTGGTCTGATTCCCTGGATTGACGAGAACGGAGACAGGGACGACAGCACTCAATATGAGTGATAATAATCATCCAACTTTATTGTTCCACTCTTCATTACTTATAGTCTTATCTTATACATAGTTAATTCTATTCTAATTTAACACATGCTATTGGTTACTATCTAAAAGGTTACATCATTGTTTTCACTACTCTGTGGAATTTCCTAATTGCTCTTTTTCCCAGATCTTCACCTACTCCTTATCTTGTTTGCCTTCCTCCTCAGGGGCAGCTTGACTCAAACATACCAAGCATCAGAACTTTTCCATAACTCCTACTCCATTGCTATAATAATAACAGAAAGTCCTTCAAGGCCTGGCTTGCACAGGTGTTCCTGGGACTCATGTCCCCTCTTGCTCAAACCAAACCCCAACAATTCCCCCGGTTTTCTTTTGTGCAAGTAAGGCCTTGGAGGTTATTCTTTGAACACTTTGCATAATACAAATATAAACAAGCTTAACAATAATCAAAGTTAGTACAATAATACCTAAAAACCTTAAAACTTCTTTTATCAATTGTATAGCCCACTGTCTGCAAGCTCAAACAAAATTTGTTACTGCCTGTCATGTTGGCCCATGTCACCCATACAGGGCACGGTGCTTAAGTTGAACTGGTTAGAATGTTCTAACAGCGTTGGCATAACACATGGTCAAAGATAACAGACATTGTAAAGAAGAACTTAGATCTTAATAGTTCCAGTCTTTACATTTCACTTATTGACAGAGAAGTCTTGATTATGCCTGAACACATTGCACACAGAGATTAAGACACAAATGCAATCCTTAGCACCATCTTTTACAATCTGCTTTAGGGGTATGTTGCATTTTTATTTTCGCTAGGATGGTCAAAAATCATCAATTGTTTAATGGCAGCAAGATTTCTTTAATCTGTAAAGGTAGATCTGGCCAGGCTCTAGCTTCACAGACAGAAATCTGCAGGAAAACAGCAAGAGCAAAAAGAGCTTCATTGCTTGCCCAATATAAAATTACACATAATAACGTGTTTTTGCTCATCCTAGTAATTCTGATCTCTTCACATTCACACAACAGTTAAGCAGTCATGACACTCAGTTAGAAGTTAGATGCTTTCTGTTGACATCTTGGGTCATCGTGACAGTCGCTGAGGTCAGTGCTAAGCAGGTTTGCTGGTTGTCATTTCATGACAGTTGTGCTGTGTGTCTTGTGGTGAGAGGGTTACAGCACTTCTAAGGTAACCATGAGCTATTTTTTTTTTTTTTTTTTTTTACTATGGGGGTATTCTCTCTTTCCCCCCCTTTTTTTTTGTTTTGATTTTGTTTTGGTTCAGTTTTTGTTTGGCAAAATGTAAAGATGAAACTTTATCCCCTAGGATGTCTGCATTCAGAGGCACACAGTTAACAAGAGAGAAGACAAAGTTATCAAACAACCATAATATTCAGTCCTAATTCGCATGATGCCATGGTACATTCTTCTGAATGGCGTTTGTGATCCCAGCTGATCGATGTTCAGCTTCATGGGCAATGCTGTTTCCTCATGGTCTTGATTCTTCTGCCGTTGTTTATTGCGATGATCGCAGGTAGCAGGAAAGAAGGCTTGAGGCGACCTACTTGTCAATTTTTTTTTCTCTTACTTTCCTAATTATTATTTGCATTTTGTTGTTGTAATTTTTAATCTGTATTTTGTTATTCTAATTACCTTTTTAATTTTAACCCCCTTTTTTTTTTTTTTAAATCTAGTATTTAATCTTTTATTTTGTTTGATCTTATATTCTTCAATTTTTGTAATCTATGTCTAAGAAGGAAATCTGAAGACGTTACATTAGCTAAAGAATACCATTGAAGATTAATACCTATTTACTACAAACCTTAACATTATTACAATATTACATGGAGCTCCTTTGAAATGCTTAGGCACACAACTGAGAAGGTTCGAACCAAAAGAAAATCTCACAAGGTGAACTCATCACCAAGTACTCACACCTCAGTACAATCACCGTGCATTAATTTCCCACAAGTACTAAATGTGTACCATTCACTATGCTCACCAGGAAAACCCAGCAAAACTCTAAATAACAAATCTCTGAAAGATATTACAACCAGAAATGAGAAAACTAGCACTGTTGCTTTAAATCAGAGCAGAGTTGCGGCTGAAGCCACTGAGAAGGGGGGTCGCTGGTGCGAGCCTCTGCCGGGCAAGCGGCCGCCGCTGGGCTGCTGCTGCTGCCAGTGCTGCCAGGATCAGTGGTGCGTCAGTCGGTACTGCCTTGGTCGGAGCCGTCGGTATCCGCGGGGGCCGGCAGGGCTGGCGGGCGGGGTGCGGTGGTAAGAACGCCATCACCGCGAGCCCCCAAGCGCTCCGCTGTTACTCAGAGGGGCCGTAAAACAAAGTCAGTCCTGTTTGAATTCCTCGCTGCCGGTGTTGTGGTCCTCCGAGAGCTGCCTTTTCTCAGCTTTTTTCCCGCTGGGTGCAGATGGCAATGCTGGTGGCTAGCAAAACACGATGTGGCCGCCGGAAGATGTCGTCCGGCTGTAATTCAGATAAAACTGGGGCTGCATCTCGATCTGACAAATTCGCTGTCACTGCAGCAGCCATTCGCTGTTCTAGTTTGTATTTTTTAATACAGTTTATGCATTCTCTCCACGGCTTTTGTAACTTTGTAGCAGTTTCATCACCATCTATCACCAAGTCCCACAGGTTGTTTCCATCTTCTCTCCAACAAGTTTCATCAAAATAACTATCTCCGCTCGGGAAATCCCCTAAAGTGGATCCATGGGCCAAAAGCCCAGGAATTACTTTGGGCGATATCTGCGCCTTACGCTTTTCTAAAAAGCATTGCAATCAGGAGAGCGCTGCCTCTTGTTCCATATTCACCGACGTCCGCGACCTGCACTGCCGCGAGCTGTTACCCGTCAGTGTCCGCTGCTCCTTTCCTCAGGCCCGCCGATGTCGGCCCGCCCGAGTTTACCGCCTGCCCGCCAAGTCTAGCCCGCCGATCCTCTTCCTCGGGCCCGCCGATACTGGCCCGCCCAAGCTGCCGTCGGCCCGCCGATTCTGCCCGCCGACGCTTTCTGCAGGCCTGCTAATATCGGCCCACCAAGACTGGCCCGCCCGATCCTTCCTCCACGGTCAGCTCGCCCGTAAGTCTCGGGTGCGGTCTCCAGTGTCGTCCCCGTCGACACGGCTCAGAGTACCCGCAGAATCGGGTCCCTGTTCAAGGCGCCATTTGACGAGAACGGAGACAGGGACGACAGCACTCAATATGAGTGATAATAATCATCCAACTTTATTGTTCCACACTTCATTACTTATAGTCTTATCCTATACATCATTACTTATAGTCTTATCTTATACATAGTTAATTCTATTCTAATTTAACACATGCTATTGGTTACTATCTAAAAGGTTACATCATTGTTTTCACTACTCTGTGGAATTTCCTAATTGCTCCTTTTCCCAGATCTTCACCTACTCCTTATCTTGTTTGATTTCCTTCTCAGGGTCAGCTTGACTCAAACATACCAAGCATCAGAACTTTTCCATAACTCCTACTCCATTGCTATAATAATAACAGAAAATCCTTCAAAGCCTGGCTTGCACAGGTGTTCCTGGGACTCATGTCTCCTCTTGCTCAAACCAAACCCCAACACATGGGAAACAAACAAGAGGATCTGGAAGCCTTGTTGCAGCAGGAAAGTTATGACGTAGTTGCCATCACAGAGACGTGGTGGGATAGCTCACATGACTGGAGTGCTGCAATTGATGGCTACAGGCTCTTCAGGAGAGATAGACAAGGAAGAAGGGGTGGAGCGGTGGCCGTGTACATCAGGGAGGCACTAGATGCCATTGAGCTAGAGATTAGGGACGATCAGGTTGAATGCTTGTGGGCAAGAATTAGAGGGAAGACCGGTAGGGCAGACATCCTGGTTGGAGTCTGTTATAGACCACCCAACCAGGAGGATGATGTCGACGAAGCATTCTATAGACAGCTTAAGGCTGTCTCAAGATCTCCTGACCTTGTCCTTATGGGCGACTTCAACCTGCCTGACATCTGCTGGGATCTCAACACAGCAGAGAGGAGACAGTCTAGGAGGTTCTTAGACCGCATGGAGGACAGCTTCTTATCCCAGGTGCTGCGTGAGCCTACCAGGGCCAAGGCTATGCTTGACCTCCTCTTCACCAACAGGGAAGGGCTGGTGGGTGATGTGGTGGTGGGAGGCTGTTTAGGGGCCAGCGACCACGAGATGATTGAATTTTCGGTATTTGGTCAAACTAAGAGGGGCAGCAAGAAGACCTCCACTCTGGACTGCCGGAGGGCAGACTTCAGGTTGCTCAAGGAAATAATTCAGAGGGTTCCTTGGGAGAAAGCCCTTAAAAATAAAGGGGTCCAGGAGGGCTGGACCTGCTTCAAGAAAGAGCTGATGAAGGCTCAGGAGCAGGCTGTGCCAATGTGCCGGAAGAGGAGCCGCCGGGGCAGACGGCCAGCCTGGTTGTGTAATGAACTTTTAATAGAACTAAGGGAAAAAAAGAGGGTGTATCATCTTTGGAAGAAAGGTGAGGCAACCCATGGAATGTTTAAAGAGGTTGCTAGGGCATGTAGGAGGAAAATTAGGGAGGCAAAAGCACATTTGGAACTTAAACTGGCCTCTGATGTGAAGGACAACAAAAAGTCCTTCTATAAATATATTAATAGCAAGAGGAAGGGCAGGGACAACCTCCACTCCTTGGTTGACATGGAAGGAAATGTTGTATCACAGGATGAGGAAAAGGCAGAGGTACTTAACACCTTCTTTACCTCAATTTTTACTAGCTGGAAAGAACGTCTACCAGACAGCTGGCCTGCAGAGCTGGCAGAAGGAGCCAGGGAGCTGCATAACTTCCTTGTGTTCCATGAGCAAGTGATAGGAGCTCTCCTCAGCAGCTTAGACCCCCACAAGTCCATGGGACCAGATGGGATCCATCCTAGAGTGCTGAGAGAGCTGGCAGATGAGTTGGCCAAGCCACTCTCCATTATTTTTCATCAGTCCTGGCTCACTGGACAGATCCCAGATGACTGGAAGCTGGCCAACGTGGTACCCATCCACAAGAAGGGCCGGTTGGATGAGCCAGGGAATTACAGGCCTGTCAGCCTGACCTCAGTGCCAGGAAAGATTATGGAGCAGATCATCCTGAGTGCAATCACACAGCACTTAGAGGATGGCCAAGGGATCAGGCCCAGCCAGCATGGGTTTAGGAAGGGCAGGTCCTGCCTGACCAACCTGATCTCCTTCTATGATCAGGTGACTGCCTGGTGGATGTGGGCAGGCCTGTGGATGTAGTCTACCTGGACCTCAGCAAGGCCTTTGACACCGTTCCCCATAGCAAACTCCTGGCCAAGCTGTCAGCCCATGGCTTGGATGGGAGCACACTGCGATGGGTTAGGAACTGGCTGGAGGGCCGAGCCCAGAGAGTGGTAGTGAATGGTGCCACATCCAGCTGGCAGCCAGTCACCAGTGGTGTGCCCCAGGGATCAGTACTGGGCCTCATGCTCTTTAACATCTTTATTGATGATCTGGACGAGGGCATCGAGTCCATCATCAGTAAATTTGCTGACGACACCAAGCTGGGGGCAGGAGTTGATCTGCTGGAGGGTAGAGAGGCTCTGCAGAGGGACCTCAACAGGCTGGGCAGATGGGCAGAGTCCAACGGCATGAGATTTAACACATCCAAGTGCCGGGTTCTGCACATTGGCCACAGCAACCCCATGCAGAGCTACAGGCTGGGGTCAGAGTGGCTGGAGAGCAGTCAGGCTGAGAGGGACCTGGGGGTGCTGGTCGACGGTAGACTGAACATGAGCCTGCAGTGTGCCCAGGCAGCTAAGAGGGCCAATGGCATTCTGGCCTGCATCAGGAACAGTGTGGCCAGCAGGAGCAGGGAGGTCATTCTGGCCCTGTACACTGCACTGGTTAGGCCGCACCTCGAGTACTGTGTCCAGTTCTGGGCCCCTCAGTTTAGGAAGGAGGTTGACTTGCTGGAACGAGTCCAGAGAAGAGCAACAAAGTTGGTGAGGGGTTTGGAACATAAGCCCTATGAGGAGAGGCTGAGGGAGCTGGGGTTGCTTAGCCTGGAGAAGAGGAGACTGAGGGGTGACCTTATTACTCTCTACAACTACCTGAAGGGAGGTTGCAGACAGACAGATGTTGGTCTCTTCTCCCAGGCAAGCAGTACCAGAACAAGAGGACACAGTCTCAGGCTGCGCCAGGGGAGGTTCAGGCTGGATGTTAGAAAAAAGTTCTATACAGAAAGAGTGATTGCACATTGGAATGGGCTGCCTGGGGAGGTGGTGGAGTCGCCATCACTGGAGGTTTTTAGGAGAAGACTTGATGGGGTGCTTGGTGCCGTGGGTTAGTTGTTTGGGCGGTGTTGGATTGGTTGATGGGTTGGACGTCATGATCTTGAAGGTCTCTTCCAACCTGGTTTATTCTATGTATTCTATCATGTCTGGTACTGCTGCACTCATAGGTGGAGTTACTTCATTCAGGGCTCGGTAGTCCACTGTCAGACGCCAGTCTCCATTCGGCTTTAGCACAGGCCACACTGGACTGTTGAAAGGTGAATGAGTTTTGCTGATGACTTTCTGACTCTCCAACTGACGAATCAGATTCTGAATGGGCAACAAAGAGTCAGGGTTGGTTCTGTATTGTCTGTGATGCACAGTCCGAGAAGCAACCGGCAATTTAATGTCCTGAATCTTGTGTTGTCCCACAACTGCAGATTCATCAGAAAGCTCAGGTCTAGCAGACAGCTTCAGCTTTTGTCCATCAATTTCTACAGAAGCTACTCCAAAAGCCCACTTGTAACCTTTAGGGTCCTTGAAACGCCCTTCTCTCAGAAAATCAATTCCCAAAATACAAGGTGCATCAGGTCCGGTCACAACTGTATGCTTCTTCCACTGCTTACCAGTTAGACTTATATTAACCTCTACTTTACTTAACTCTTGAGATCCACCAGTGACTCCCAGAATAGTTATAGACTCTGATCCCTGACAATTTGATGGCAATATGGTGCACTGAGCTCCTGTGTCAACCAAGGCCCTGTACTTCTGAAAGTGTGAAGTGCCAGGCCACTGGATGTACACATCCCAATAGATTCTGTTATCTCCATTATCCCTCTCCTCCCCCTGGCAGGAGGCAGGGCACCCCTAATTGTGGGGAACATTTCCACAGGTGCAACGAGCACACTGGGCAGTGTTAGAACTGGAGTCACTGTTGGAGCTGTCATTGTTGTCCTGGGGAACTGTGGAAGTAACAGCTACCCTTCTGGTATTGCTACCCTGGGTTCTGCCACTTTGCAATTCCCTCAGTCTCCTGAAAAGATTAGAAGTTGGTTGACCATCCCACCTCTTCATGTTCTCACCAAACTGATCACGCACAGTTATCCAAATAGTCCTACATGATTGCCTTGGTGGTCTGTTTTGGTTTGGCCTGTTTTGGAATGACCTCCTTGGTGGACATCTATTCCTCACAGCCGAAACCTGCACCCACCTGGAGGAAGAATTGGAATTATCTCTTTGTGCCAATTGGTATATGGAATCTTTGATTTCATCCTTCAGCTCTCTCATGCAATCCTTTATCTCACTAGACAGAGCTTTAATGGCTGAAACCAAAGAAACACGTGTCATGCTATCATCCAATTGTCTTAGTTGATCAGTGAATTGGCCAACCGTAGGAGGATCTCCACCATAATTTCTTGTCACAATTCTGCTTGCCAAAATGTTTGCATAATTGGAAGGAGCAAGCTTGATGAGCTTTTTAGCAAGACCAGCTGCCACAGGAATATCGTCAGGATTCAGAGTATCATGGTCACCATACAGTATCTCTCTAATGGCAGACTCTCTCAGATGCTTAATTCCCTCATCTATGGTAGTCCAGGGCTTAGGATTCCATGGAAGATCATCTCAGGAAGGGTATCTCAGGGAAACTGCTATTAAAAGGCTTATCCACAGATTAACCTTACCGAGAATCTTGGCTAGATGTCTATCTATTCCATTACCCTTTGAGAGAGTTCCTAGCTGAGCTGCTGACTTGTCTCCAACTATTAGAGCTGGAGCACCTGTATCATAACACCTAGCAAGCCAAGATAGGATGGGTTCCTTATCTGCTCTGAGGTAATCATTGTGGACATTGCGAATCTCCTCCCTCGGTGACGAGCAGCTCTGCAGGTCATCCTCTTCTTCATCTATCACATCTTCCTGAACGTTTTGTCCCCATAATCCTGCTGTCACTCTCCTAAGGATCTCTTTAAGCTGAGAAGCGCCACTGCCAGCTGCTGTCTTAGCTGCATCTCCATCCTGTGATGATCTCAATAACTCAGCTATATCTCTAAGGCGAACCTTCTCTTCATCTCCAGCAGGCCCTTTCTTAGCAGAGGTTCCCTCACCAGGATCAGCCTGTTTAGCAGAGGTTCCCTCACCAGGATCAGCCTGTCTAGCAGAGGTTCCCTCACTGGGATCAGTCTCCTGCTCTTCTCCTCCATTAGCTCCACTAGCTCCTGGATCAGCTTTGGCCTTTCCACCTCTGGTCTTTAAGACTGCTACTTGTTTAACTGGAGCTGTGTTTGAATTTACAGCCATCTTGATAGAAGCTGACAGGTCCTGATCTAAACCAGCCGCCGTGGGGGCCCCTTCCGGTCCTGTCATGGCTGACGGAAATTACCTTGCCTCATTACCGGTCGCCATCTTGGGAATGGGAGCCGCCCCTGGCTGCTTGCCAAAGTCAGGGAGCGGCGCATTTAACGCAGCTTTCCCAATAGGTTTTGCTATTTTTCTAGCTGACGCAGATTCTCCCCCTTCCTCGTCACTCGAGATTTAGAGGAACACCTACGCTTCCTGGGTTTTTGTTTTATCACAAAACATGGTCGAGAAACCTTTTTCTCTCTATGTAGAGCCCACAGCAGATAGACATTAATTATCAGCAACAGCAGGATTACACCTATCAAATAAATCACCTTAGGATCCCAGCCAGCACTTAAAGTTACTCTTTGACCTCCTGAAGCCTTAAACTCCCTTATCTCGATCGGCAAAGTGGAAGACGTTTTATTGCTGTAATTAGTGAGCAAAAAAAACCCCAAACAGCATTGATACAACAGCTGGATCCTATGCATAAACCACAAATAGATTTTACGCATTAAATATTTACCTATCTGGTCTAACATCAACCCGATGCAGTACAGGTAGACCAATATAGAACACACGGAAAACAGCAACTGCTTAAAAACCCACAACTTCTTAATTTCGTTTCTCCGGCTGAGACAAGCAATAAATCAACTTAATTACTTAATTGCCAGGCCCCACGTTGGGCGCCAAAAAAAGGGAGTGTGGTGGTGTGAAAGGAAAGGCTCTGCTTTCCCTCCCCCACTGAGAAAGAGACCACGGCTAAACCCAGTCGGAGAAATGAGATTATATTTTACAAGGAAACAGATTCTACGTAACACAACCAATACAGGTATTTTACAATATATACAGGAATATACAGCAAATGAACTCAGAGACTGGACCCCCCACAGAGGGGGCTTCCCCCTGTGCCCCCTTCACCCCCCTACCTCCCTTCTCCCCCAAAGAGGTAGACAAGAGATGTGGACGGTTAACAGGGCAGGGAAGGAAGAAAGGCCTGGCACAGCAGTTAGTATCTTATCTTAGTTGGCCAGAATCCCAGAAGCAGATCCAGCCGAGAGGGACAGCGAAGAAAGGAAGACTGAGAGAAAGTTCCAGCTGCGCTGGGACTAACCTCACCTCCCACAATTCTACCAGTGAAATTCGTTTAGAATACCAAAATATTTTACAAACATTTAGCCAGTGTGCCCCTTCCTTAAAGGCACAGCGTCAAACGGCCACAGAACCCTACTGGATTGTGGTGGAAAACTTGGTTTCTGCTCGTTTTCTGACAATTTAGTCCAGAAATCTGCTTGGTTTAGGTTGAAATAGGTGTCTTCCCTTGATAATCAACAAGTTTCAGCTGGAAATTGACAGATTGAGTCTGGAAATCCTGTGCTTTGATTCTGAACCCTACTGGATTGTGGTGGAAAACTTGGTATAAGCAGGTTATGTGAGGATTTAGATAAGAAATCTGCTGGTTTGATGTTGACACTGCAGGTTCCTCATACAAACCAAGGTGTTGCTTGAGGAAATCGACAGATTGGGTCTGGAAATCTTGTGCTTTTATTCTGAACTCTACTGGATTGTGGGGGAAAACTTGGTTTCTGCTCGGTTTTTGACAATTTAGGCCAGAAATCTGTTTGTCTTATGTTGAAATCGGTGTCTTCCTATGATAATCAACAAGTTTCAGCTGGAAATGGACAGATTGAGTCTGGAAATCCTGTGCTTTGATTCTGAACTTTACTGGATTTTGGGGGAAAACTTGCGTTCTGCCTACTATGTGACCATTGAGGTCAGAAATCTGCTTTTTTATTATTGTTACTGATGGTTTCCCCTGAAAATCATCAAGTTTCAGCTGGAAATCGACAGATTTGGTCAGGAAATCTTCTGCCTTGATTCTGAACTCTTATGGGTTTTGGTGGAATATTTGGTTTCTGCTGGTTATGTGACTTTTTAGGCAAGAAATCTGCTTGTTTCTTGTTGAAAATGCTGGTTTCCCCTGAAAATCAACACGTTTCAGCTGGAAATCGGCAGATGGAGTCTGGAAATTTTGTGCTTGAATTGTGAACTCTACTGGATTGTGGTGAAAACGGATTCTGCTAGTTATGTGAGTATTTAGGAAAGAAATCAACTTGTTCGATGTTGAAACTGCTGATTCCTCATGAAAATCAACAGGTTTCATCTGGAAATCGTCAGATTGAGTCTGGAAATCCTGTGCTTTGATTCTGAACTCTACTGGATTGTGGTGGAAAAAATAGTGTCTGCAAGTTATGTGATGGTTTAGATGAGAAATCAGCTTGGTTGATTGTTGACACTGCAGGTTCCTCATAAAAATCAAGGTGTTGCTTGACGAAATCAACAGATTGAGTCTGGAAATCCTGTGCTTTGATTCTGAACTCTCCTGGATTGAGGGGGAAAACTTGTTTTCGGCTCGTTTTTTGACAAGTTAGGCCAGAAATCTGCTTGTTTTATGTTGAAATAGGTGTCTTCCTATGATAACCAACAAGTTTCAGCGGGAAATCAACAGATTGAGTCTGGAAATCCTGTGCTTTGATTCTGAACTCTACTGGCTTGTGGGGGAAAACTCGTTTTCTGCTAGTTATGTGTGGATTTTGGTAAGAAATCTCCTTGTTCAATGCTGAAACTGCTAGTTCCTCATAAAAATCAACATGTTTCAGATGCAAATTGAGAGATTAAGTCTGGAAATCTTGTACATAGAATACATAGAATAAACCAGGTTGGAAGAGACCTTCAAGATCATCGCGTCCAACCCATCAACCAATCCAACACCACCCAAACAACTAACCCACGGCACCAAGCACCCCATCAAGTCTCCTCCTGAACACCTCCAGTGATGGCAACTCCACCACCTCCCCAGGCAGCCCATTCCAATGTACAATCACTCTTTCCGTATAGAACTTTTTCCTAACATCTAGCCTGAACCTCCCCTGGCGCAGCCTGAGACTGTGTCCTCTTGTTCTGGTACTGGCTGCCTGGGAGAAGAGACCAACATCCATCTGTCTACAACCTCCCTTCAGGTAGTTGTAGAGAGTAATAAGGTCACCCCTGAGTCTCCTCTTCTCCAGGCTAAGCAACCCCAGCTCCCTCAGCCTCTCCTCATAGGGCTTATGTTCCAAACCCCTCACCAACTTTGTTGCTCTTCTCTGGACTCGTTCCAGCAAGTCAACCTCCTTCCTAAACTGAGGGGCCCAGAACTGGACACAGTACTCGAGGTGTGGCCTAACCAGTGCAGTGTACAGGGCCAGAATGACCTCCCTGCTCCTGCTGGCCACACTGTTCCTGATGCAGGCCAGGATGCCATTGGCCCTATTAGCTGCCTGGGCACACTGCAGGCTCATGTTCAGTCTACCATCAACCAGCACCCCCAGGTCCCTCTCAGCCTGACTGCTCTCCAGCCACTCTGACCCCAGCCTGTAACTCTGCATGGGGTTGTTGTGGCCAATGTGCAGAACCCGGCACTTGGATGTGTTAAATCTCATGCCGTTGGACTCTGCCCATCTGCCCAGCCTGTCGAGGTCCCTCTGCAGAGCCTCTCTACCCTCCAGCAGATCAACTCCTGCCCCCAGCTTGGTGTCGTCAGCAAATTTACTGATGATGGACTCGATGCCCTCGTCCAGATCATCAATAAAGATGTTAAAGAGCATGGGGCCCAGTACTGATCCCTGGGGCACGCCACTAGTGACTGGCTGCCAGCTGGATGTGGCACCATTCACCACCGCTCTCTGGGCTCAGCCTCCAGCCAGTTCCTAACCCATCGCAGTGTGCTCCCATCCAAGCCATTGGCTGACAGCTTGGCCAGGAGTTTGCTGTGGGGGACGTTGTCAAAGGCCTTGCTGAGGTCCAGGTAGACTACATCCACAGGCCTCCCCACATCCACCAGGCAGTCACCTGATCATAGAAGGAGATCAGGTTGGTCAGGCAGGACCTGCCCTTCCTAAATCCATGTGTGATTGCACTCAGGATGACCTGTTCCATAATCTTGCCTGGCACTGAGGTCAAGCTGACAGGCCTGTAATTCCCTGGCTCATCCAACCGGCCCTTCTTGTGGATGGGTACCACGTTGGCCAGCTTCCAGTCCTCTGGGACCTCTCCAGTGAGCCAGGACTGATGAAAAATGATGGAGAGTGGCTTGGCCAGCTCATCTGCCAGCTCTCTCAGCACCCTAGGATGGATCCCATCTGGTCCCATGGACTTGTGGGGGTCTAAGCTGCTGAGGAGAGCTCCTATCACTTGCTCTTGGAACACAGGGAACCTATGCAACTCCCTAGCTCCTTCTGCCAGCTCTGCAGGCCAGCTGTCTGGTAGACGTTCTTTCCCGCTAGTAAAAATTGAGGTAAAGAAGGTGTTAAGTACCTCTGCCATTTCCTCATCCTGTGTTACAACATTTCCCTCCATGTCAACCAAGGAGTGGAGGTTGTCCCTGCCCTTCATCTTGCTATTAATATATTTATAGAAGGACTTTTTGTTGTCCTTCACATCAGAGGCCTGTTTGAGTTCCAAATGTGCTTTTGCCTCTCTAATTTTCCTTCTACATGCCCTAGCAACCTCTTTAAAAATCCCATGGGTTGCCTCACCTTTCTTCCAAAGATGATACACCCTCTTTTTTTCCCTTAGTTCTGTTAAAAGTTCATTACCCAACCAGGCTGGCCGTCTGCCCCGGCGGCTCCTCTTCCAGCACATTGGCACAGCCTGTTCCTGAGCCTTCATCAGTTCTTTCTTGAAGTAGGTCCAGCCCTCCTGAACCCCTTTATTTTTAAGGGCTTTGATTCTGAACTTTACTGGATTGTGGTGGAAAAAACAGTGTCTGCTAGTTATGTGATGATTTATATCAGAAATCAGCTTGTCTAATGTTGACACTGCAGGTTCCGCATAAAAATCAAGGTGTTGCTTGAGGAAATCAAGAGATTGGGTCTGGAAATCTTGTGCTTTGATTCTGAACCCTACTGGATTGTCGTGGAAAACTTGGTTTCTGCTCATTTTCTGAAAATTTAGGCCAGAAATCTGCTTGTTTTATGTTGAAATAGGTGTCTTCCCATGAAAATCAACAAGTTTCAGATGGAAATCTTCAGATTGAGTCTGGAAATCTTGTGCTTTGATTGTGAACTCTACTGGCTTGTGGTGGAAACTGATTCTGCTAGTAATGTGAGGATTTAGGAAAGAAATCTCCTTGTTCGATGTTGAAACTGCTGATTCCTCATGAAAATCAACAGGTCTCCTCTGGAAATTGACAGATTGAGTCTGGAAATCCTGTGCTTTGATTCTGAACTCTACTGGCTTGTGGGGGAAAACTTGTTTTCTGCTCGTTTTTTGACAATTTAGGCCAGAAATCTGCTTGTTTTATGTTGAAATAGGTGTCTTCCCATGAAAATCAACAAGTTTCAGCTGGAAATCGTCAGATTGAGTCTGGAAATCCTGTGCTTTGATTCTGAACTCTATTGGATTGTGCTGGAAAAAACAGTGTTTTCCCCTCACCCTCCACATAACAGGCAAGGGGGAGGGCAGTGCACCCACAGAGCTGTGCAGAGTGCCATGTGCACACCTGCCCTCCAGTCATGCTGTCTGAGCCAGCCAAACTGCTCAGGATCTCACTGGGGTACAATAGGTCACTGATCATTTCCTTCTGGATTGTGATGGCTGTCTGCTCCCCATCCCTATTGTTCAGTTCCAGGGGCTGAATCACCATGGAGCAACTAGTGTCTTTCACAAATACTGAGGCAAAGTAGCCATTCAGCACCTCAGCCAGGTGTAATTAGGTACACCCCATAGTGGGTGGACATTCTCCTTAGTTCTTCTGTTTCTGTTAATATACTTACAAAAGCACTTTTATTATCTTTAATGACACTGGCCAGAGTGAGTTCTAGCTGAGCTTTGCTCTTTCTAGTTTTCTCCCTACATATCCTTGTAAGAGCCTCATACTCTTCCAGAGTTGCCTGCCCCTTCATGCATAGCCAGTAGATGTTCCTTTTCTTCCCAAGTTCTATCCAAACCCCTCTGTTTCATCAGGCCTGTCTTCTGCCCAGCTGGCTCATTTTCCAGTGCATTGAGACACCTTGTTCCTGTGCCTTGGAGATTTTCTTCTTGAGGAATGTCCAGCTTTCCTGGACTCTGCTGTGCTTCAGGACTACCTCTTAGGGGATGCCATCAACAAGTCCCCTAAACAAGTTGAAGTCTGCCCTCTGGAAATCCAAGGATGTAGTTCTATTGACTCCCCTCCTAACCTCCCTGAGAACTGAAAACTCCACCTTCTCATGGTCACTTTGTCCAAGATGGACTGCTTCCTGTCTGCTGTATTTTATTTCCAGCAGATATCCAGTAAGTCCCCCACAAGAACAAGGGCAAGCAATTCTGAAACCTTCCCCAGATACCTTACCTGTAAACTACTTCATCAACCTCCTCATCCTGATGGGCTGGTCTATAGCAGACTCCCATCATGACATCTGCCTTCTTGGCCTTTCCCCTGATTCTTACCCACAAGCATTCAACCCTATCATCACAGTCATCATCAGGCTTGAAAGAGTCAAGACTTTCCCTAACATACAAGGCCACCCCACCACCTCTCCTTCTGGGCCTATTCCTTCTGAAGGACCCATAGCTGTCTAATACAGTACTCCAGGTATGGGACCCATCCCACCATGTTTCCATCAGGGCAGTCATATCATAGTTTTCCTTCTGGACTACAGCTTTGAGCTCTTGTTGCTTATTACCCATGCTATATGCATTGGCAGAGATGCACTTCAGTTGGTGTGCCTTTTTGCACTGCTGAGTGCTAGTTCATCAATGGCCCTTGCATCTTCCTTAATGCATGGCCCACTGTCTTACACTGCTTAATTCTAGTTTGCAAAGTCAAAGAGGTGACTTCACCCATTTCAATGTCTTACATTATTTCATCCCTCTTCCACACCTCTAGAACAGTAAAGCAATGCCTTTATGCTTTGTTAGACCAGTCCAACAGGTGGCAAGATGCATTTTAATTATTTTCTTCTGGTTATGTGTAGTGTAGAGGGACAGTGTATCAATTTTTCTGTTTATTTTCCCATCTCTGAACGAATAATTGTGTTTTGTTCTGCAGCTATAGGTTTATAATCTCAGGCTCAACTATTTTTGTCAAGCATTCCTTCCAGCTATCACTTACCTTTTGCATACCTTGGGGATCTACTTACTCTAAATGATACTCAGAGACATAAAATTCAGATAGACATTGATACTAACTCCACATTTGCTGAGCTCTGAAAGGAGAAAGCCATTGAAGGAATAGGGGTGTGCAGCAGTTAAGAAGCTGACCCCTGTGACTGCAGCATGTATAAAATGCCTGAGTACCCTTGGGAATATAAACCCTGGTGTCAATGATCTGCTGCAATATGAGTACCAGTGTCTATGGCATCTCTGTCTGTCCATCTGTGCTCGCTTTCTACTTGAATAAGCAGAGGCTACACAGGCCAGTGGATCTGGGCACCAAAGTTTTTACTGAGGGTTTTTGGAGGCAGCTTTTGAATGCAAAGCTCCACATACTACAATTGAACAGGGCCTGGACTGACAACACAATTCCAAGCAGCAGGTGTTGTAATCCCTCTGTGTCTTACCATCTTTGCAGCAGCTCAACTCCACATACATGTATGGGTATCAAATAACTGTTGTGGGCCCATGGCACACTGTCTCCTTTTTAACGCAGTGCAAGCACAGTGTGTTCAAGGAAATGGAAATCCCTCTATAATGACCAGCTCAGTCTCAAAATAATGTTTATATGGATCCCCATTTTAGAAAGCATATTTTCACCTGGCACATAGGGAAGGCTGCTTTACCACTGCAAGTGGAATCAAGACAGGCAGCTTCACAAACCTCATGAAAATTTTACTTAGCAGGTAGACCAAGGCTATCACTGGAAACAGAAAATATTTTCTGAAAGGAGTAAAAAAGGTATCTCCATAAATTCCTCACAGATAAGCTGTGGAAGTGTATATAGTTAGGTGGATGAGAACTAGCTGAATGACGGAGCTCAGAGGGCTGTGATCAGCAGTGCAGTCTAGTTGCAGGCCTGTAGCTGTCAGTGTAACCCAGGATTCTGTACTGGGTCCAGTCTTGTTCAACATCATCAGTAACCTGGAAGAACGAACAGAGTGTGCCCTCAGTAAGTTTTGCTGATGATAGAAAACTGGGAGGAGTGGCTGACACAGCAGAAGGCTGTGCTGCCATTCAGTGAGACCTGGACAGAATGGAGAGCTGGGCAGAGAGGAACCTAATGAAGTGCAACAAGGGCAAGTGTAGAGGAATGCATCTGAGGAGGTTCTCCTCTGCCTCCTACTCCGCCCTGGTGAGGCTGCAACCAGAGTATTGTGTCAAGTTCTGGCCTCCACAGTTCCCGAGAGACAAGGAACTACTGAAGAGAGTTCAATGGAGGGCTACAAAGATAATTAGAGGACTGGAGCATCTCTCTTACAAAAAGAGGCTGAGAGTCATGGGGCTCTTTAGCCTGGAAAAGACTGAGAAGGGATTTTATCAAAGCTTATAAATGTCTAGAGGATGGGACTTGGCTCTTTTCACTGGTGTTCAGTGATAGGATGAGGGGCAACAAGCACAAACTGGAAAATGGGAAGTTACAACTGAACATGAGGATAAACTCCTTTATTTTGAGGATAACAGAGCACTGGAAGAGGCTGCCCAGAGAGTTGTGGAGTGTTGTGTATTGCAAGGCTGTGAGCAGCCCTTCTCGTTAAGCCTTAAACCTTGAAGCAAGGTCCAAGCATCCTCCCCTTGACTTGAAATGTAAACAGCTCCAGGAAAAGGCACAGCTGTAACAAAGTGTAGGGAGGCTTTCCTCAGCCAGGGAAAGAGGAGATGGGGAAAAGCATGTGGGGAGAGAAAAAGGTATTTAAGCCATGATGTATATTCAATAAAGTGCTAGGAGTTGATGAAAAATCTCCAAAGTGTGTCTGTTTTCTCCACACTGGTCCTGCACCCAACAGTGGAGTCTCCTTTCATGGAGATATTCAAGACCTTCTTGGACAGATTCCTGTGCAACCTGATCTAGGCAAATGTGCTTCAGCAGGGGACTTGGACTAGATCACCTCCAGAAGTCCCTTACAACTCCTACTATTCTGTGTGATTCTGTGGTACCTTCTGGGTTTTGTGCTCAAACTGACAGACTAGGCTGAGGATGGCTGATGCTCCCCATCTGTCTCTAAAGCACTTTACAATCTCCAGGAGCCTTATGGTAAGATGTGACTTTAAACCTGGAAGGGATGAGCACCTGAAGCCTTTTAGGGCTTGGTTTCTAACAGCTGCTGTTTGCTAGGGGCTCTCTCCCCTTCCAATTTACAAGTAACCTGGTTTCAGTGAATTGGTTATGATGATGGTTGGGTGGAAGACTCCGGCAGCTTTCTTCCCAGTACCCTTTGAGTGTCAGCATGCTGTTAAATATTCATTAAGCCCTTTAGCCCTGTCAGAAAGTAAATACTGATAAAACAAAAAGTCCTACTGTGCTTCTCCACCCTTTGCATGCCATAGGGGCATTAGTACAAAGGTACTAATGTGAGCAAAATCACATTCCCTTCTCTTCACTGGCTGCACCAGGTATGGAGATCCCTAGGCACAGCCATGCCAGTGCCACTGCTGGTAAAATCTCTGTGCCAGCAGAAGATGGTTTGGCAGTGGCTTTCCTTGACAAGCAGTCACTGCTGAAAGCTAGGTTTTTATTTGCTTTTCCATTCTTTCTGCCATCTCAACATATAAGATGGTGGTACTTCTAATGATATTTTAGTACTCAACAACTATTATGTGCATGCTGTGAGAAAAATCCTGCACTGGATGACATGGTGTGTAATGTATGCCTTCTTTTACAGCACCTTTTAAATTATTCTTCTTTTTTCTTTTTTTCTTAGGCAGCCTGTGGAATTAGAACATATCAGAGGAAGATGGGACAAGCAGGGAAGAAATTATAGAGAGGAAAATGTTTGAGCTTGTGGCTATCAGAGGAAAAACTGTAGGATTGCATCTATGTGGTTGTAAGGTAGCTGTTGGGTCAGTTTGTTCCACTGCCCATCATTGGACCCTCACTCTGTAGGTGGGATCGAACATTCAAAAGCTCCAGAAGATCAGGGAGATGGGAGTCAGATTAAGGCAATTATAGCAGGCTTTTACTCTAAATGGTTTGTCTCCAGGTGAGAAAGCAAGGAGCTGTAGCATGTGAGCTGGCCCTCACAACCCCTCTTCTCCACCCCAAAGTGCCACTGCCTCTTTGAGACCAGTCTCACCACCTAACATACCAATACATGAAAAAGAATGAACCTTGAGTTTACTTGCTGCAGCAACTACCTTCTTTATGTTTAAAACTGTGATTTCGTGTCTGTAATACTATATGGCAGCATCATAACTTTTAACAGCCCATGAATCAAAAGTTGCCAGCTTTTCCCCTTCTGCCATGAACCTTGTGATTCTTTCTCCATGCTTTGGCTTCTTGTGGTTAGCCAAAGCTTGCTTGCACATTTTTCCGGTTTAGAAAAGTGGTCATTTCCTGTGCTCTTTAATAACAGAAGAATGCCAGTAGGCAGCCTTTTGATGGAGCTCCTTGCTTTTATGCACTGAGGGTGCTTTCAATAAACAGGATCACAGCCTCTCCCTGAGCTGAAGTAGACTGCAGTGAGGGTCCACTTTATGCCTTTCTTCTGGCAGGAGTGGAGGATTGGGAAGCTAGGGGAGAAAACTGGCCTGAAAATGTCAAAACCAAACCAACCCAACCCCAACCAACCATAACAAACCACGCAACTTTTTCAGAAGTTGCTGAAGAAAAACCCTTTACATGGATTTTTTTTCTCCTATTATTGATATTGTTTCAGCTTGTAGTTGGCCATGGGAACATTTCCAAAGAAGCCAGTGTTCTGGAAAAGCTTTTGTTTTCCAAAAATGCTATTATTCAAATGCATTTAACATAAATACATTCGAATTGTCTAACTTCACACACAGAAAAATAGAGGAAGCAAATGTGAAACTCTGTATCTGTGCATGCAGGAGGGAATGCAGTGGTTCTGGTGTAATGTAAGAGGTAGAAGGAGGAGACCAAGAGGCACAGGTCAGTGTGTGGATGGGCACAATTGCCAAGGAGAGTCAGGATGGGGAGATCACACACATGGGGGATGCAGGCGCAGGGAGGCTGTGGTAGGTTGAGAGAGGACTTAGCTCTCCCTCCTCCACAGAGTAAGAAACCATAGCTAACCCAGTCAAAGAGCAAAGCTATATATTTACAAGCATATATGGAAAGCAGGTTATATATAACACAATATATACAGGTATTTACATATATACACAGAAATATACAGCAAAGAGAAATAACACAACAAAAATCCCTCCCCCAGGAGGGATCCCCTCCCTGTAACCCCCTCTCTCCCCCACTACCTCCCTTTTTTTCCCCAAAAAGGGGTTAGAGAGAAAGAAAGGCAAGTTATTAAGGGAAAGAGTTGTTAATAAGCTTCAAAAGCCCATGCAGGATTACTTTTTGCTTATCTGAAGGCCAACTCCAGCAGTTCGCAAAGAAGCAGGCAGGGAGAACAGGCTGAAACACCCACACTCCCCCAACTCCCAAACCGAACTGAACTGAGAGACAAAAAAATATTCCAACTGCTCCACAATCTAAAGTTGCATTTTATCCATGCACCAGTGAAATTCGTTTAGAATATCAGAATGTTTTGGTTCTAGTACTGAAAACATTCAGCCAGAGTGTCCCAGCACTGTTTTGTTCTTAAAGGCACAGCCTCAAACGGTCACAGAGGCCAACTGGGGGCTACTGTGACCTTGAAGGGGAGGACAAGCCAAGGAGAGATACGGAGCCTAAAGCACCAGGATGTGCATCAGAAGTGAGAGTGGAGATGCCCAAATGCCTCTCCTTTCTCCAGCCCAGGTATGAAATTTGTTCCATCTGTTTTGGCAGCTCTGACTGCCTGTTGTGATCACAATTGTCATTTCAAGACCTGGCTTGTGCTTGGGCAGCCCAGGGCAATTCTCCTGAATCATCTTGCTTCCCACTGCTCAATGCCAGGTGAAGACACCAGTGGTTAGTGTTGGTGGGTTTATTTTACATAAGTACAGTGCAAGTTTTCTCCACAAGTTCTCCAGTGTGTTTTAAACCAGCTGTTTTCAATCTCACTTGAGAGGGCAGAGGTCTCTAGATATTAAAGTACTGTCTAGTTTTGTGGAAATGGAGGTTGGCCAGAGGATGTTTCTAGCTACCCTGAGGCATATTTCTCTGCCTTTCTCAAAAGAGCACCTCCCTTTTAAAATCTGAACTGCACCACATGCTGCCTGAAGTAAGTGTACTGAAGGGACAAAAAGCCTCAAAAATACTCTGAACCAGACAACGGGGCAGGAGCCAGCAGGTCTGGTTTTTCAGGAAAATGGTCACATTGCCCAGACTTGTCTGAACGTGTCCTGGAGCCCAAGTGGGCCAGGTGTGTGTGCCTTTGGCCACGTTTGGAGAAAACCCTTCCTATAGGTTGCAGTGTCAGGGTTTTGTCTCTCGATCTTTGTTGTCACTGGCCATTATTGTCTCAGGAACTCTATAATTACCAGCCCAAAGAGTCAGAGCCTTGCCTTGCAATTGTCCAAGCTCTGGAAGAAATCAGAAGCCTTGCTTGGAAGCTGAACTGTGTTTCAGTTTACCCAGAGAGGACTGCAAAGACCCCTCACTGTACTAGCGCTGTAAAGCCCAGGAGCAGACAGATGCATCTTGACAGGCCAAGAGGCAAACCCCTGGAGGAGCTGAGTCCCTGGGACAGTTTTGTTTGATTGGAAGAAGCAATGAGTACCACTGCAGAGGACTGCAGCATAACAATCTCTTTTCTACAAAGCTTTCAGCTACCAAGCCTTTGGGAATAAATCCTGTGTCTTGGCAACCAGCTGCAGCCACCAACAGAAAGTGAAACTGTGCTCCTGCAGCTTCCAGGTGGTCGATGCCATTTTGGTTTTGTTTAAATCCTAATGTGTGCCATGGGATATCAGGATCAGTGAGTAATTATGAAATCTGATTTTTATAAGCATCTATTAAAGGTCTGTTGCCCTAGGGAATTCTGGAGTTCCCCCCTGCCACCTTGGGGGCAATCTCTGGCTTCCTTGCCGATGTTCCCTTTTTTTTTCTTTACAGTTTAAAGTGCTGTTTGTTGTTTCTGGATTTTTGTACTTATTGTTTAAATTGTTACTTGTTCCTACTGGTGAGGTATCTGTTCCACAACTGAATATTTCAAACCAGTAAATAGGTGTTATTAATATTTTCATGGGATTTTTTATGATTAAAAAAGTTATTAATATTTTTATTAATCCTTCTGCCTATTGAATATTGATAGCCTTTTTATGATCATAACAGTAAGGCACTTTGTTTTGCAGTGGGGGTGCAGCAGATTAGGCTCTTAGACCTTTCTGTCTTTCCTCCCTCATTTTTTCCTCATATCTTATGCTGCTCACATCCACATGCATCAATCCCAGCCAATCAGAAGAGGGGAAGAGAGCTCATTTCTCCCCAGGGGGGAGATAGGGGACTTGGGAGGCAGGCAGAGGTAATGTTGCAGGTGGGACACCAGTGGAAAGAAGAACCACAGAATGTTAGAGGTTGGAAGGGATGTCAAGAGATCACCAAGTCCAACCCCCCTGCCAGAGAGGATCACTTAAGGTAGTCTGCACAGGAATCACAGCATAACTAAGGTTGGAAGAGACCTCAAAGATCATCGAGTCCAACCTGTCATCATAGACCTCATGACTAGACCATGGCACCAAGTGCCATGTCCAATCCCCCCCTTGAACACCTCCAGGGATGGGGACTCCACCTGGGCAGCCCATTCCAATGACGAATGACTCTCTCGGTGAAGAACTTTCTCCTCACCTCCAGCCTAAAACTCCCCTGGTGCAGTGTCCCCTTGTTCTGGTGCTGGTTGCCTGGGAGAAGAGACCAACCCCTTCCTGACTACAACCACCTTTCAGGTAGTTGTAGAGAGCAATGAGGTCACCCCTGAGCCTCCTCTTCTCCAGGCTAAACAATCCAAGCTCACTCAGCTCCCAGCTCCCTGGAATGCATCCAGGTGTGGCTTGAAAGTCTCCCAAGAAGGAGACTCCACAACCTCTCTGAGCAGCCTGCTCCAGGGCTCCCTGACCGCCACTGCAAAGAAATTTCTCCTCATGTTGAGCTGAAACCTTCTCTGTTCAAATTTGAACCTGCTATTTATTGTCTTATTACTGTGCACCACTGAGAAGAGCTTGGCCCCATCCACTTGACACCCACCCCTCAGATATTGATACACATTGATCAGATCCCCTCTCAGCCTTCTCCGGACTAAACAAGCCCCAGGGCTCTCAGTCTCTCTTCACAGGGGAGATGCTCACGTCCCCAAATTATCCTCGTGACTCTCCCTTGGACTCTCTCCAGCAGGTCTCTGTCTCTCTGGAATTGGGGAGCCCAAAATTGCACACAGTATTCCAGGTGTGGTCTCACCAGGGCAGAGTAGAGGGGAAGGAGAACCTCCCTATACCTGCTGGCCACACTGTTCTTGATGCACCCCAGGACACCATTGGCACTCCCAGATCTTTCTCTGTGGAGCTGCTTTCCAGCGGGGCAGCCTCTAACCTGTACTGGTGTCTGCTGTTATTCCTCCCCAGATGTAGGACACTGCACTTGTCCTTACTGAGCTTCATGAGGTTTCCCTTCACCCAGCTCTCAGCCTGTCCAGGTCTTGTTGGATGGCAGCACAGCCTGAGGTGTCTCAGGACCACACACACCCCCACACACACAGTTTGGTATCATCAGGAACTTGCTGAGGGTACTCTCAGTAATCCCCTCATCCAGCTTAATAAAGATAAATACTGTGAAGGCTCAGATGACCAGAGAAGTGAGATAGGGAGTTACTGGTGTAGAAGGGAGGGATGTAGAAGTTGGTTAAATATCCCACACCAGCTAGGATTCCAAGATTAGTGGCTCTCAGAACAACCTACTTGTGTTCCAGCAGTACCTTTGAAAGTCACAATGACATTTGCTTAAGTCAGTCTGGAATGCAAAAGCTTGTTCTAAACTAGATAGTGGTCTCACACTCTGAAAACCCCAGAGAAATGAGGCAAGAAGCATTGCATAAAAATGCAAGAGGCATGTGAACACCAAGGCAGGTAGAGTTGAAAGTTACTCCAAAAATACCTGGGGGAGCACAGCATGCTGGTGGCACAGAAGGTGTCTGATTCTGCCACAGAGAGAGACTTAGCAAGTTTTCAGGGCAGTGTTTCTGTGTGGGTGTTTTTCTGCAAGCCTGTCTAGAACTGGCTGGAGGCTGAGCCCAGAGAGTGGTGGTGAATGGTGCCACATCCAGCTGGCAGCCAGGCACCAGTGGGGTTCCCCAGGGATCAGTACTGGGCCCCATGCTCTTTAACATCTTTATTGATGATCTGGATGAGGGCATTGAGTCCATCATCAGTAAATTTGCAGATGACACCAAGCTGGGGGCAGGAGTTGATCTGTTAGAGAGTAGGAGAGTTCTGCAAAGGGACCTTGACAGGCTGGACAGATGGGCAGAGTCCAAGGGCATGAGATTTTACACATCTAAGTGTTGGGTTCTACACATTGGCCACAACAACCCCATGCAGAGCTACAGGCTGGGGTCAGAGTGGCTGGCGAGCGGCCAGGCAGAAAGGGACCTGGGGGTGCTGGTTGACAGCAGCTGAACATGAGCCATCAGTGTTCCCAGGTGGCCAGGAGAGCCAATGGCATCCTGGTCTGTATCAGGAATAGTGTGGCCAGCAGGACAAGGGAGGTTATTCTTCCTCTGTACTCAGCAATGGTTAGGCCACACCTGGAGTCCTGTGTCCCGTTCTGGGGCCCTCAATTCAAGAAAGATGTTGAGTTGCTGGAAGGTGTCCAGAGAAGGGCAACAGAATTGGTGAGGGGCCTGGAGCACAGCCCTGTGAGGAGAGGCTGAGGGAGCTGGGCTTACTTAGCCTGGAGAAGAGGAGGCTCAGAGGAGACCTTCTTGCTGTCTACAACTACCTGAAGGGAGGTTGTAGCCAGGTGGAGGTTGGTCTCTTCTCCCAGGTGACCAGCACCAGAACAAGAGGACACAGTCTCAAGCTGTGCCAGGGGAGGTTTAGGGTGGAGGTTAGGAAGAAGTTCTTCACAGAGAGATTTGCCACTGCAATGTGCTGCCCAGGGAAGTGTTGCAGTCACTGTCCCTGGAGATCTTCAAGAAAAGCCTGGATGAGGCACTGTGGTGGGTTGAAGTGCCGATCCCCCCACCACGGGCAAAAAAAAAAGAAACTCAAACAAACGGATTGCAAAAGTGGTGGAGAGTTTAAATGGAAAAGCAGTGAATGTTTTACAGAGAACCACAAGCTCAGTGACAAAAGAGATCAAATCGGAGATTGCCCTTCCCCCCCGCCCTGGGCCTAGCCAGGCCAAAGAGGCCACAAGATGGCTCCCTGCATTACCAGAGAGGGACCACCTCCATGGGAGCAGTGAGGGAAAAAAGGAAGTGCAGGATCCTGCAGGAAGTGCAGGCTCCTGTAGGGAGCAGAACATTGTGGGATGAAATATGCAGCTTCCTGTGTCCACCCACTGGGCTGAACCCTCGGCACACTGGAGGTGTGTCTCATGTGGCCACAGCAGGGGGGCACCCAGCCTGAACCACCACAGGCACTTAGTGCCATAGTCTGCTTGATTGGACAGGGATGGATGATAGGTTGGACTCAGTGATCTTGGAGGTCTCTTCCAACCCGACTGATTCTATGATTCTATGATTTCCTTCCGTTCAAAGTACAGCATAAGTTTTTGTCTCGGTCTGGAGAGGGAAAGAGACTCAGTTCTTTTGAATATTCCCATGTTGTGAAATGAGAGGCACAAATGAGGCCAAAATATCAACAGCTAGACTATTTATTACATAAATAAAGTGGATGGATCAGAAGGGGAGAGAGAGAGAATAGAGAAGTGAGAGAGAGAGAAGAGGAATTATATTACCACACCCCTCACCCCCTCAAGACAGTTTGAGTCTGTGGAGGAAAGGTGCTGCAGGAGATGGTGGGTCTGTAGAGGAAGGGTGCTGAGGCTTTGGCTGGAGAAGAGATGTGGTCCTCTGAGCAGCCTCTTCAGCTCCATGAGTTGCAGCAGGCGGATCTTAGGACACAGAGAGAGGGTTCCGTCTGCTCCTTCCAGGCTCCATGGCCTCTTTTCTTCAGAGCGGCATTGCCCTGGGCTTTTCCTTCGCTTGTGCTCTCCTTCTCAGACGCATTGTCCTTCTCCTGTGTTTTCCTTCTGTGTTTTTGGTTCTCTGTTTTTCTTCTACCGAGCCAGTAGTTGTTTGAGTCTTTTTATACAGTTTTTAGTCCTTAGGTATGTGTCCAAGTATTGTCCCTCAGGAAATCAGGGGCCAGGTGGTGAATCCATTGGCTCACCATCCTCTCTTTCCAGGCACCTTCCAATAGTCGTTCCAGTGGCTCTACCCAACACACATCAGATATTGTCTGGGCAAGCAGCAAGTGATTTTATCTTTGTTGAGTCGCACCAGGAGAGACAAGCTTTAGTCTCTCACAGTTTTAATAAATCATCAGTTGTCAGTATCAGACAACTTCGATCCTTCTGTAATGTTTCAAGATCAAATTTTAACTGAAACCAAATGTGGCAAACAAGGATGAATTCTGAAGGAACATCCAGTCCAGGTGCTGAGAACTGAAGGAGAGCCAATGCCACTCCAGGCTTCAAACAGGGCAAGAAAGGGGTCTCAGGAAACTACAGACCAGTGAGCCTCACCTCCACCCCTGGAAAAATGATGGAGCAGCTCCTTCTGGAGGGCATCTCCAGACATTTGGAAGAGAAGATGAGGATCAGGAGCAGTCAGCATGGATTCACCAAGGGGAAATCATGCTTGGCTAATCTGATAGCCTTCTGTGATGTCCTAACTGAATGGGGAGGTACAGGGAGAGCAGTGGGTGTAGTCTACCTTGACCTTTATAAGGCTTTTGACACTGTCTCCCATACCATCCTTGTGAGAAAGCTCAGGAAGTGTGGGATAGAAGAACACACAGTGAGATGGATTAGGAACTGGTTACAAAATAGAGTCCAAAGAGTGGTGGTCATGGTGCCAAGTCCAGTTGGAAAGCTGTGACTAGTGGAGTCCCCCAGGGATCAGTACTGGATCCAGTCCTGTTCAACAGAGTCTGCTCAGCAAGTTTGCTGACAATACCAAACTGGGAGGCTTGGCTGAGACTCCTGAAGGCTGTGCAGCCATTCAGAGACTTGGACAGACTGAGACCTGGGCAGAGAGGAACCTAATGAGGTTCAAAAAGGATAAGTGCAGAGTCCTGTACCTGGGAAGGAAGAATAAACTGCAGCTGTACAGACTGGGAGGGGAGCTGCTAGAGAGGAGCCCTATGGAGAAGGACCTGGGGAATCCTGGTGGGCAGCAAGTTCTGCATGGGACAGCAATGTGCCCTGGTGGCCAAGAAGGCCAATGGGATCCTGGGGTGCATTCAGAAGAGTGTGGCCAGCAGAGCCAGGGAGGTTCTCCTCCCCCTCTGCTCTGCACTGGTGAGACCTTACCTGTAATATTGCATCCAGTTCTGGGCTCCCCAGTTCAGGAGGGACAGAGATCTGCTGGAGAGAGCCCAAGGGAGGGCTACCAGGATGATTAAGGGACTGGAGCACTGCCCTATGAGGCAAGGCTGAGAGCCCTGGGGCTGTTTAGTCTGGAGAAGAGAAGACTGAGAAAAGGTTTAATAAATGTTCATAAATATCTGAGGGCTGGGGGTCAAGAGGGAGGGGACAGGCTCTGCTCAGTTGTACCCTGGGATAGGACAAAGGGCAATGGATATAAACTACAGCACAGGAGGTTCCACCTCAACATGAGAAAGATCTTCACTGTGAGGGTCACAGAGCCCTGGAACAGGCTGCCCAGAGCAGTTGTAGAGTCTCCTTCTCCGGAGGTTTTCAAAACCCATCTGGATGTGTTCCTGTGCAACCTGTGCTAGACTCTATGGTCCTGCTTTGGCAGAGGGATTTGACTCGATCTTTGCAGGTCCTTTCCAACCCCTAACATCCTGTGATCCTGTGATGTTAAGAGGCATGTATGCGACCCAGTTCAAATACTGATGTGAAGAAAAACAAATGTTAAACACTGTGTCCCAACAGACACAGGAAGCTCTCCTCATAAATTGTTTTATTCTTTGGCAGATATACATTTAGGCTGGTTCCAGCAAATGATAATGTATTTTCTATGTTGTTGTCTGGTGAATGTATTTTGCTGATAGTCTCCATTCATGTTACACTTTGTCATTGTATTTGTTGCACAGATAATGTGTATTCTTACTAATTTCTTTCACAATTATTAAAGAGTTTAGTTTATGTAATCTATTACTTGACATGCAGAAGAGATTTTGTCTAGGTTTTAAACCAAATTCTCATTTACAATGTAATTTTTCATTATATAATATTGCAGGATGACCGTATGAGTTATCCAAGAAACCATTAAGAGTATTATAAAGGTTGTGATGGAGGCTTTGCAACCTATGTAGAGTGTTTAAACTTCTGGTTAGCTTTTATGTAACACAGTACTTAAATCATCTGAGTCCCACAGAAGATTACTTGTCTAAGTAGCAGAGGCAGGTAGGAGTCAGCTTTGGTTACTCATCCTCTTTTCAAGATACAAAGTGCTCTTAAACAGCAGGTTATGTGCATCAATGTTATATTTTTCTGTACTCGACACTGTGTATTTTCTCATTTGTTTGTTTTCCTCACCTTACAAGGTGTTGCACATATCATTTTTATTGCTGAGTTTCTGCAGTAGCATGTATGCTTTGAGGAAAATATGTGTAAATATGTTTTCAATATTAAAAAAAAAAAAAGAAAGCTAAGAGTGGGCAAAATAAGAGCCTGATGTAATTTTTTTAAAGTATGTTTGTACAAGTTTAAATAAATTAAACAGAGTTTTAAACACTGTCTGTACTCACCGATCTTGACTTAGTATCGCTATAGTCAGCACGCAGAACCAGCTACCATTTAAAGACTAGTAACAACAGTACTGTCTTTGTAAGGATTATATTGAAATGAGCTATTTCTTATCTTCTCCATGAGGTTAAAGTAAGCTTCACCCCATACAGCAGTACATTCTGTTTACATACATGCTTCAGATCATTCCAAATATTTTTAAACCTGTGTCATGTCTGTGTGAAAGCCAAGCAGTTATATTTCATCCAGGTTAAGAAACACCACAATCACCAGTCATAAATGCAGAGTGCAGTCCTTAACATTTACAATATAGGTACCTTTTTTTCCTTTTCTTAATTTTTTTTTTTTAATTTGACCAGTGGATTTAGACATGTCATAATAATGGAAGCTCTGAGTTTAGCTATCATAGGCAGCACGAGAAGTGACAGAGCTTTCATTGCAACATGAAATACAAAGTTGCCTCAAAGCACAAACAGTAAGCAATTTGTTTTCATGAGTATTTTGGGACATGCTTGCTGTAGTTCATCACTATTGCTATAGCTTGAATTTGGGCATTAATCTCACTATATAGTAGATACATCTTAAAATCTGTTTTTAAAAATTCTCAGCCTGAGAACCAGGGTGTACAAAAGCAGGATATGGAGTTGTGTTGATGGATGAGAAAGAGAAGCCCTCTGCCTGAAAAAAAGCACACAGTACGTCTTCTCTCACTCAAGCATTAAACATGTTTTTCAGTAGCAAAACACTGAAGACAAAAACTTAAGGAGAGAAAAGCGTGCCTAGCTCAGGCCCCCTGTTTGGCTTTCTCACCAGTTTGGGTGCAGCATCAAAGGGTAGCACCTCAGTTGCTTCCATCTCATTGTGGTTCTTTGTGGTGGCAAAAAGTGGATGACAGAGGAAGACTTCTAACTAGGTGAGGCCTGAAGTTCCCAGAAATCTAGAAGATCTGTAGGCTCCTGGACCAGCTTGTGCCTTTTTTGCACACCTTAGAGTACTGCACTTAGCCACACTGCAACGTAAAGCAGACATGACCCATTCATAGAAACAGTTAAAAAAAAAAAAAAGAGTGAAATAGTATGAGGTATGTGCCATGTGAAAGTAAGCATCTCTGTGAACCTTCAGTTTGCCATCTGAAAGCAGGAAACAGCCAAACTGAGAGCTGTTTGCACCTTTTGTGATAAAAAACTTGAAGCATACATGCACAAGGAAGGACTTGGCGCAGCTGTGTTGAGTAAAATACCATCTAGACAGTTGTATCTGTAGAACCATATTGTTTAATGTTGGTGACAAGTCATATTTGACTCCTGCACAAAAAGCCTTGTAAATGTTGGTACCATTCATCAACCCATTAGCAAAAATTGCTTTTATTAAACCACTTCACTGCATGGTTATAAGAAAGGACTGCAAAAAATGTTCTTCATTTGTGGTCAGAAGTATCAAGTACAACAAATTACTCTTACTGAATACTTTCAGTTACAGTATTTGGAAGAGAATTTATTTTAACTCCAGAAAAGCATTGCAACAAAAGTTTTAGCAGAGATGCAAATCAGTTGTATAATACCGGGCTTTCTGTTCCTCATGCTACAGTCCTGCTCCCAGATTCACTATGCCTACCAAGAAATCGGTTGTACTGAGGCAGCAGAAAATTTAAGCAGAAGCTGGCATCATAGCTGAGCTATTTGGGATGAAAGCATTATGAGACAATTGCAGTTCCAGCAGGATTTGGCTTAGGGATTGTGTGGGAAGCTTTTTCACTGCCAGACCAGCGATGAAAAAGAGAGAGGGAATGAGGGGGACACATGCTCCAAGTTGTGAATCACCACTCATGTTGGCCAAGGAGTTTGCAAATAGAAAGTGGAGGAAAGCAACCACTGAAGCTGCAGCCTCACCTTCCCTGAACCCTTCTAGGAAGAATTGCACATTTTGTTTCCCTCTCTGACATATGATCATTAACTGAAGGATATCCCTCCTGCATCCAAATGGCGTTATCAGTGTTAAGTGTGATGTCTGACATTCCTGCCAAATGAGCCAGCAGTGTGACATCTGACATGCTAGCTGTTTGGATGCAACCTATCAATCAGCTCTGCTAGTTCTTGCCTCAGGATTCTTTTTATTCTTTGAGACAAGCATTGCCTACCTATAGTCAGCAGGCTTGGGCTCTTGTAGAGTAGCCTGTGATCGAAGAACCAAAAATCCTGCCATTGACACCAGTCTCACAGCCAGGCATTAATCTGCTGGAATTTCACGTTCATGCCCTCACCAGGCATAGATAGTGGTGGGACAGAAGCAAACACTACTTGTGCTCATGACCCTTTCATCATTTGTCCCAGGGCTCTGAAGTCTTCGTTCATTGATCTCAAACTTTTTGTTGAGATTTCATCATTGACTACTTGGAAAACCATCAACAGAGTAGTGAGTTTGATGGGCCAGGGTCATTCTTAACCCAGGCCCCAGGGGGGCAACATACTTGCCTAAGATATGGATTGCATCTGCATATAGGACACTCAACACCCTTCAGAAGTGAGTCCCCTCTTTTCTTCTTAACTGCAAATGTTTTGATAGTGGGCTTGCTCCCTCCTAGCCTCTCCGAATGACGTAAACTGGACAAGTTCTCATAGCTGCTGTTGGTTGGTTTCCCTTGCAGACCATTGCTTTTGATAAAAACAGGTTCACCAAGAACAGCAAATCTATTCTTCAGGGTCACCTGGGGGGTTTCAGTGGCTATTGGGGTGCCACACCTGCTGGACTTGGAGGAATTTGTCTCCACTAATCTCCAGCTTCTGAGTCATCCTGTTTGGGAAGCTGGCAAGAGGGTAGGGAGCCCTCAGTGTCCTGACTTCTGCATGGCTGTTGGGACTGTTTGAGGGACTGTAAAGTCTGATTTCACCAGTCTAGCTCCCTCTTGCACTCCCTAACAGTCTGCAGACTTCCACCTTCCTGTTTCAGCACAGCCACCAGACTGAGAAGGTCTCCCACCTGCTCACAGTGGACCCAGGTGTAGTCTCTGCAGTCTGCCATGAGAAGCATGACTCCAGCACACTCCACAGCCAGGAGCCTGGATACCTGCATGCTTATTTTGGATCTGTGTCTGGGCTGACACAGTTCTTTTGGAGACAACTTTAGGCCAAGTTGCAATCAGTGCTGTTCCTGCCCGCATGGCCTACCTGAAGAAAACTTCAGCAACAAACCCACACGACTCAACCCCTCCCTCTGCTGACTTTACCAGGGAGCGGCTGTGGCTCCGCTCATGCCTTGCCTGCCTCTTTCCCGAGAGATGCTGGCTCAGGGAAGGAGGAAGGGACACCCTGCTCTCCATGTTTCACATGGTTTCTGTTCTCTAAGAAGCCACTACACTGTGCCACCTCGCTCCTCCAAGCTGCTGCGATGACAGAGCAGCTCCAGAGGCTGAGATCACAGACACTACAGCAAAATACTACTGGGTAAAAGACAGGAGCAAGCACAGGTGCAAAAAAACAGCTGAGGGAGAGGAGTTTAGGATCAGAATTGCACACATTGTGAGATATTCCTCATCCTTGTGAGCACATCTTTTAGCCAGCTGTTTTGTGAGTTACTTCCTACTGCAGGGGACAGGTACCTCTGCAGCTCTGCACCAGATCCAAATGCCCTGAAACTGGAGTCAGCAGAGATTGGCATTTTGGCCAGGTCTACAGTGGAAATGTATGTCTGCCACAAAGTGGCTTCCAAGTCTGCTGGTCTCCCAGGCAACCAGCACCAGAACAAGGGGACACAGTCTCAAGTTGTGCCAGGGGAGGTTTAGACTCGAGGTGAGGAAGAAGTTCTTCACTGAGCGAGTCATTCGTCATTGGAATGGGCTGCCCAGGGAGGTGGTGGAGTCGCCGTCCCTGGAGGTGTGCAAGGGGAGATTGGACGTGGCACTTGGTGCCATGATCTAGTTGTGAGGTCTGTTGGAACAGGTTGGACTTGATGATCCTTGGGGTCTCTTCCAACCTTAGTTACTGTGATACTGTGATACTGTGATACTGTGTAATTTCCCCAAAATGTTCTACAGAATGGAGATTTTACTTCTCCCTGCTCTTGGGCCCCAGGCTGATCTCTCAAACTATGCCAGGCAACTGCACAGGCACTCAGGGAGTGAACCTTAATATAATTTAATTCCTACAAAAGGCCTGCTTTTCACCCTCTTTCCTGGTTTCTGAGGAAACAACTGCATAAAGTGCTTGACCTGGTGTCTCAATACACAGAGCCACCTGTGTCTGTGTCATTGTGCCCATGTCCAAGTCAAACAGCTTGTTTCCTGGAGACCCTGGCGGGATGGAAATATCATGGCGCATCACAGCTTGGAGTGAAAAGTTGATAGTGCTATGGAGAGCTCTCACTGTGACCAACTCTGATGTAGGCATTGGTCCTGTGAGCTAATGACAGCAGAAGGCTTGTTCCTGTGCTTGATGGCAGAAGAGAGGCATAAAAATTGGGTGGACAAGAGTGAGCAGTTTTTCCCCAGAAACCTATCTGTCTTCTAGCAGATATCCAGCCCAGCATCTGTGTGTTCTGGGAAGCATAAATAGACATGTTGCTCCACTGATTCAGCCCCTAGGCTCCCCAGCTGCTTGGCTCGGGGTGGATTTGGCATACAGTCCTGTGAGCTTATTGCAAAAGTAAAAAATTTTTCTCAGCTCTTCCCACTTCCCCATTTCCTGCCAAGACTGTATAGAAATATATTGCAGATTGGATGACAGTTAAGTTTCTTTCATTTTTCTGTATTTCTTCCTCTCAGCAATGTACACACATTTCTTCTGTGGGGTGTTTCCCATCACTGCCGTTTTAGCCAACCTCCATCATGCAGCACTTTGCTGGGACTGGGCTGGGAAAACCATCTGCAGATAAGCCATCTGAGACAGGAGCTGGCCTTTGCATTCCTCATATATGGAAAGGGAGGGAAGAGGGATGACATGTCTCTCTATTTGTTTAAATGGGTATATAGGTGGCATCAGTTAATGATAAGACAGACTGGGAAAGTGGCAGTTCAAGATGAGTGCCTCCTGCTACTGCCACAGAAGCTACACCTCTGGTGTCCTGAGTGTCCAACCCAGTAAGGTGTGCACAGGAAACAGCCTATTTCATACCCATAAATCCTGCACCCTGTAAATCCATCTGCGAAGTCTTTCTCTTCCTCATCCTAACCTCTCTGCTCCCATGGGAGATGCTCCCTGTTGGGTAACAGTGGGGGAGTTATCTCAAGGCCTCTTAGGCCTGGCTAGGCCTAATGCCAGGAGGAGAAGGGTGTGTGTGTGAGTGTGTGCAGTCTCAGACCTAGCCAGCCTGAGACGAGCCTAGCAGTGGTGGGGAGGAAAGAGCCCTGGGGCTTTTTGGGTGTACCCTCAGGTGGAGAGAAGGGAAGCAGTCTATATGCTTTGGGGTATCTTGCCAGTATGCTTTGTAGTTTCTGTTAAACACCAATTGCTTTTCCATTTAAACATTCCACCACTTTTGCAATCCATTTGTGTGATGAGTGTCATCCTTTTGTCCCTCTTGGGGCAATAGAGGATCTGTCCTGCTCAAAACCAGAACAATGTCTTTTCATCCAAGATCACCAGTATAGCATGTGCAAAATGAGCGTTAATGAACTGTGTTGCCTCTGGGTGGGAGAAGGTTTTGTGATATCTCTGTCTACCCCATGCTCACCCAGCCTGGCTTCCTGCAGAGGAGCTTCTTTCCAATGTATGTTATTGGAGATGCTACCTCCTTCCTCCAAAGCTCAGCAGCTGACTGATTCTAGTGTGAGTGTTCAGAAAAATATTCTTAAACCATGGTGTCTCCAGAGTTTTGTGGTAAGAAAACAATGTCATTTGCCCTGTCTAGGAGCAAAAAATTAAATAAAATACACTGGGTTGTTCATTCCAAATACCTGGACATAGCATTCTAGCTGGAGATAAGTACCATAAATTACTTTAATGTGCTTTTTTCTTGTTTATGAAGCAATGCAGTATTTATGCCACAGCACTAGTTCACTGTACAGCACAATTCACCTATTTTTGCATTTTAACGAGCAGTAACTCTAATTGCCATTGATATTGCATTGGGTGTGAAACTGTGCTTTATTGTATTTTCCAAAGGGAAGTGTGTTGCATCAGCTTCTAAAAAAGTTCAGGATAACTCCCTGTATCATGGAAAAATAAGATTTGATTAACACAGGATGCAGAAAGCAAAGTAAGTACTAGAAATGTGTAAAGCAGTTAAGGTGGTGTAGGGAAGTCATTGTGTTACTACATTTTCAGTTGTAGGTATCTGCTTGACAGCGTTGGAGCTATTTCCATGTGCTACTCAAAATCTCAAGTATTGTGAAAAGTTGGACCTGCATTCTTTCCTAATTTGCAAATACTGAAGAACTAGTAATGAGAGAGAAAAAGTGAAACCTTAAAAAGCATGGCCATCACCAAAAAGCTCTGGTGTGCACATGTGGCACCTCTTCTTTGAACCCCATAACTGCTTAAAAAAATTAATCCCTCACATGAAAGGTAGAGGTGATGTTAGATGGGTAGTGGGATCAGTTAAAAGGCAGGAGGAATGCTTTTAAAGATTTTGAGTCCTGACTCAGAGCTGCTCTTAGCCTATTTTGTGTTGCTAACACACAGAGATGCAATTAACACATTGCAGACAAAAAAAAAAGTGGGTGAGAAGCTGAAGTTATTTAAATCAGTCACATCCAGTTAACTTGGTTATGCAGAAAGCATGAATTTTCATGTTCTTGCCCTGTCATTTAAAGAGAAAGGTTCTACTGACAAACCCCATCATTATTTGTGCATATTTAAAAAAAAAAAAAAAGCAAGCAACCCAAAACGGTGTTTGGGGTTTTTTTGTTTGTTTATTTGTTTGTTTCTCTTTTCCAGCAATCATACTCCTTTTAGACTTTCTAAGAGGTGGGTGCAACATGTGGTTAAATCCTGCAGACAATAGTCTTGCTGATCGCCGAATTTTCCAAAGATTAAAATGCAGATGTCTGTATTTCTCAAAACCCCACAAAACTTAAGACCCATTCCCCAGATATGTGAGATGGCCATAAACTCCTTGAATATCCTGGCAAGGTTTCCTGTAACAGACAATCTGCTGAATAGCTCTTAGTGTCTTATTAGCAATTTTAGGTTTTATATTTAGCAAAGTCAAACCTTATTCCTTAGCTTCTGCTTAAGTACAATAAATTATTTGTAAGGTGCACCCCCATGTGTAAGTTGCAATAGTTATTCCAGTTGTGCTGTGTTCATGACAGAGGACCGTTCAAAAGACACATGTAGGGGTGTTGTGTATAAATAAAGAAGCCTCCTAATAAATCCTGCCACTCCTGTGTTAGTGCTGCTTCCTACAGGAGCCTGAGTCCAAGGGGTACTGCCCAATATGCGACCTTGGATGTGGGCTTATCTGGGTGAGAATTTGTGTTACCAGAATAAAATGGCAGTCGTTACCCAGAGATCAGCCTGAAGTGCTCAGGCACTCTGAATTCCTGGTAAAATCTTGTCAATGCAAATATTTATGTTAAGGGCTTGTACATGTATTTATACTGCAGAGTTTTCAGATAAAGTTACAGTGTGATAGATATGCCTAATCTAGACTAGTTGGCAGGAAAGAAGCAGTATTAAGAACAGAAGCAGCACGTGTTCACCTGCTTGAGTGAAATCTAGAAGGTCACAGCATGTGTGTGTCTTTTTCATTTACTTAAGTCGGTTTAAGTTTCTGACATAGTAGCTGCACGCCTTGGGTAGCCATACAGTTCAAGAAATGGAAATACATTTGCTGATGGAAAATGCCGTGCGTTTATGGGATAGCCGGCTGGCTCCATGGCAAGCCACTTTTGATTTTCTGGTCAATTCTCCATTTTAAGTTTTGATTCAGTGGCCCTTTTTGACAAAGACTGGGGCTGAAGATGCTTCTGGCTTCCACTTATCCTGGTGTTTTGGTCCTTTGCAGAAAGCTGCCTGTTTGACAACATTGTCAAGCTTTTCTCTTGTGGATTCAGCTTTTTTCATTGCTTTTCCACTTGAGATTTTTCTTGGTTTAATGCTTCTTTTCTGTTTTCAGTAAGCAGTTTCTGAAGGTGAATTCTCCTGATTTTATATAAACTCCTTTTTTAAATTAACTTGGTAATTTAATTTTCATTCTTCATTTTGAAGATGAAGATCACAGGGCTGTGGTGATTGGAGGGCTTTTGGTTGGTTTTGAGTTTTTTGGAGCAGGGAGGGGAAGTGTGAGGTAAAGGAAATCACACCTCCCAGGGAAGGTGCTGTTGATAATTATGGCTTGTAGATTATTTCTTAGTGGCTCAGATACAACTACTACTTGTGCAAACTTGTATGTGCTATTCAGGACAAAATAAAACCTCTTCTGTATGATCAAAAAACCCAAGCTATTACTTCAAATATTTATTTTATGGGGTCAGGAAACTGAATCTGTAATTCTTATGCATTCTATAGCTCCGGAACCTCTTTCCACAGAGGGTACCCCTGCAGCTCCCCCTCCTACCAAAACTTTGCCATATATCACATTACAGAAGTGCAAAGATGGGCTTTTGGGACCCTGTTACTGCTGGATTCTGGTAATGAGAACTGCTTAGAAATATATGCCATAGGACAGGATTTTTAACCTTGTCCAGTGTCTTTATAAAGTTTGGAAAGATGAAGGTAAAGGGTTGTGCTAAATAGGTCATAATGGTAATGAAGGCACAGCCTGAAAGGCAGAGAAGTTCTTGGAGAATGACAAGAGGGCTGCTCTCTCCTTGATTGTATTTTTTCATACTCCAATGCTCATGCTTTCACCACTTCAGATCCAGTACTGGGAGCAATAGCAGGTACCTTCTGGTGATAAGAAGTATGTGCAATATGAACTGTTCAGATGATACAGGTGTTGAGTCAAAATTGAATGACTCATTCCCAAATCTTCAGATGGGAGTAGATCCATAAATGCCTAAACCTGACGTTCTCCGTATCATCACACAGCTGCTGGCTGGATCCTGGATGGTTACCCAGCATCTGAAGCTCTGCCTTTGAGCACGCCCAAAGATATGTCAGCCTCAGAAGAACCGAACTGCTCTGTGCCAGCCTCCTACTCCCCTATTTTGTCCTGCAGCAGCAGATGCAGCACTCCTCCAGATTACTCTGCAAAAAGGCTACCACAGGCTCTTGCCTTACTTTGAAACACGGCCAGTACTGGGATGCAGCTGCGGTTCCTGCTCTCCTTATCAAATCTCCCAGGGTGAAAATGCTCCTAAGACCCCCTAGGGCTCAGTCTCCTCTTTCACCTAAGAGATTCAAAGCACCTCTCCCATTCTCTCTGTGTCTGAATTACCAGACCTGCATAACTGCTTTGCAGTAGAGTCACTGACCAAAGGCTCCCTAGAGGTCTGCATGTACCAGTGGCATTGTATACAGGAAGTGTACAGTAAGAATGGCTTCTGCACTCTGTGTCCCAGAGTGATTGTTCAGAAAGGTATCTCAAGGTCCATGGAAAATTTTGCTGCTGATTCCAATTAGGTACATTATATGAATGTGGTGATAGCTGCTGAAATAAACTGTTTGCTGAGTGCAGTTCACAGTGGAGTTTGATGTGCCATTTCCTAAGGGTTCAGAAAGTATAGGAACAAACCAGGGCACTGATGTGGAACATCACATACCTCACTAAAATGGTGGTAATAAATCTCAATTTACAAAGCTTGTGGGAAGGGCTCACGTAACACTGGAAAGGAGTTGTTGGTACTTATTTCTTGACCCTCAGAATTTGTACAGCCTGGTACAGGAGATGAAGCATAACAAACAAATTCTTGGTTGTTAGAAGCAAAAAAATACTTGATTTATTGTGCTTTTCCTTCATCTTCATTAACAAAAGCCCATTTAATGAGAACAAGGCTTGTGCCTATTAGCTGCTGTCACTTGTGCACACAAGAATGACAGCAGGCATTGACTCCACATGAGCAGCTACGACATACCTCCCAGAACAGCACAATTTGAAGCAGTGAGTTCTGCTCCATCACAGTCACAGAATCACAGAATATTAGGGGCTGGAAGAAACATCAAAAGCTCATCCAGTCCAATCTCCCTGCCAGAGCAGGATCACCTATACCAAATCACACAGGAACACATCCAGGTGGGTCTTGAATATCTCCAGAGAGGGAGACTCCACAACCCCCCTGGGCAGCCTGTTCCAGTATTCCATCACCGTCACAGTGAAACTTACAGTGTTCTCTGTTCCCTCATCCAGGTTGTTGATGAATATATTGAAATAGCATGGATCCCAGTACTGACCCCTGAGGGACTCCACTAGATGTAGGCCTCCAACTAGACTCTGTCCCATTAACCACAACTCCCTGACTTCTTTCCTTCTAACAGTTCACAATCCACCTCACTCCCTGATTATACATTTGTTCTTTATTCAAAATATAAAGCCACCACAGTGACATATGTGTTACTTCAGAGGATTAAGAATCCACCAATTATTTTATTTATCCTTCGTATAGCCTTATACTGTCAGGGCAGTTGCTTCTGCAATCCCACTTCCTGGCCCCTCACCTTGGTTCTGGGCTGGAAGACAGACTTCCACCATGAGGCGGCCTGCACATATTTATCCCCACCATGTTTGCTTAGCCATCTTGTGAAGGATGCAGCTGTAGAAACAGGACAGGGGAGGTGCATACTGGTTCAGGTACAACCTGCACTCTGCTGTCTCGGTAAGCAGCCATGGCTTGAAGGTTTGACACAAATAAACCACAGATTGTGTGGGTTGATGTTAGGTTGCAGGAGCACACCTGCACATGGGTGGGGTCACTCCTTCACAGCCTTCTGTGGGCCTTCAGGATTTGCCAGCATCCAAGGTATCTAAGATGGAAGATGACAGTGAATCTAGGCCAAATGACAATTATATTAAAAAATCCTTAATTTGGTCCCCTCTATGTCATCTTGATGCATTAGTCATGAAACTAATAACCTGACACACAGTACATAGCCAATGTTTATACATGTGTGGTGTTTATGGTGTTCTGTTAGAAGCATCTCCTCCTCCTGGGAAAAGAGAATCAGAAAACCCCACATTTGTAGGTTCAGAGCTGCAAACTAATGCTTAGAGTTGAGCCAGGACAGACTTTTGTCCAACTCTTTCATGATATTACTGCGTGTTAACTTCTGAATCTCATGCTGTAATGAATCCTGTAGCTTTGTAACTTCTTGTTGCACATTACTAGCAAAGGCTCCTTGCAGATGCATCTTCACCAGTTCCCATTGTTGTGCCATTATTCACGTTGTTGTATTTTAGCTGGGTAACACAGACATTATTCTTATGCTTGCAATCACTATGCGACTACAAATGCACAGACAGCGCACCCTGATTGCAGTACCACGGTCACAGCAGAGTACATTCACCCCCTCTTCCTGCTGACACACACATGGGGTTGGGGTGGGGAGATTCTGCACACAATGCCACAATAGCAGCATTTAAATGGCATGACCAACTCTGCATCCTGAGGAGGAAGCAAGGCTTTCCCCATCATCCTCCCATGGTTTTGGATTGTTTTTTCTATTGTTGTTTTTTTGTTTGTATTTTTGTGTTACTGGCTACCAATATATGGAGATCTCATCAATTTACTGGGGTAAAAACTGGTGGATCAATGACATGTGCCCAATATCATGATCTGTTGCTCCTGGCAAAAGCAAGAGTAACTAACCTAGAGTTACCACCAAGTTAGCTGAAACAAGACCCAGGTTAGCAAGAAAGTTATTTTCTGGTGTTGGTATTGCTTCTACCCATGCTATCATGTCCGTGGTAGTTGTTTCAGGCTTCCCCAAGTGATATCTGAAGTCGCTGTGTTCCATAGGCTGCATGCCAATTCTCACACTGTCACTTGGGAGATATGGGGTTGAAGGGTTGATCCTCCCAGTTCATGATGTGGCTTGACTTTTTTTGCTGGTATCCATTCAGAACCTGTGAGCAACAAAACACAAGCACAGCCCCACTCCCACACTAACAAATCTACTGGCCCTTTCCAGGATGGGTCTCCTTATACATAGCCTATGGTTTAGTCATAAAGGCCAGTGCAGTGCTAAAGTGGCGCTCCGCTGCTGTCAAGGAGAGACAATTTCTGTTTAAAAGATTAAGACTATATAAAGCCATTGCTAGCTGATTGTGTGGTATATCCAGAGAATTCCCCCTTTCTTATTTTAAAAGCAGAACTTTCAATGTAGCATGAGTGCATTGCCTGTCCTGGTTTTTTGTTGGTTTTTTTCGTTGGTTGGTTGGTTGGTTGTGTTTTGGGGGATTTTGTGGTTTGCTTGTGGGTTTTTGTCATCCTTATTTGGGGTTATACAGAATACCTGTCTTATGCTGCATCCCCATTGCTGTAAAAATAGTTGTGTGTTACAAGCTGTGTAGCTGGATGGTCAGTGTGACATTCAACCTGTGGGGTGAGTTAGGCTGCGGCAGCACTCCTGGAGTCTTTGGTGGCTTGGAGAGCAGAGCTGGAATGGTGTTGGTCACAGCAGTGGAAGAAAGGCACTCCAGGTGGAGTGGAAGGGAGGGACAATGGAGATGAGGGGAGGGTGGCATGCAGGAGGATGGAGCATGCCAAGAATGGCATGTGGGATGGCAGGGGGAAGTGGCTGCTCTTGCTGCAATAGGTCTTAAAATCACTGGAAACACTGCAGGGCCCTCATTATTTATTGCCTCCCTAAAAACATGTTTCTAGTCTAGATCCTTTTCCCTGAATCTCCACCAGGAATGCCTGAAGTTGGGGGGTGGGAGAGGTAGTCCACAAGTACGTATTCTAGTTCCTTATTTTTTTCCATTCCATAGCTTGTTTCTCCTGGGGGAGCATTGAGGGGAGCACTCTTTCTCCTGTTGAGATGCGATACCAACAGGTTCTACTACTTCTCCTGCTAATCTTTGTAAAGTCATGTAAATTGGTCACCCTGTAAACAAGACAGAGATAGGAACTGCAAGCCCCAGCTCTTTTTTTTTTTTTTTCACTTCATGCTAAACTCCTGTCCATCCTTCCATCATAGTGCTAAATCAAAACTTCCTTCTGCAGGGAACCATGTACAATATCTCAATATGCAGTTAATCCTCTAGTTTTAGTTAAAAACAAACAAACAAACAAACATAACCAACAAAAACCACCAAACCAAACAGAAAACCCAACAGTAAGCTGGAGGCAATTCCTCACCTCCAGTGTTTGCTGCAGTGTGTGGGTGTGACCATTTGAGGCTGTGCCTTTAAGAAAGGGACAGGGCTGGAACACTCTGGCTGAGTATTTTGAAAAACAAAGATAGGTCTAAACGAATTTCATTGGTAGATTGGTAGAATGCAGCTTTAAGTTTTAGTGCAGTTGGAATAATTTTCAGTTTCTCTCTGTTCTGCCTTTCCAGCCTGTCTGCTTCTGAGCAACTAGCCAGAGTTTTGACCTTGAATACCAGATAAGCACTAATCCTGCATGCGCTTGGAGGCCTAATAAGAATTCTCTTCCTTAATAACTGCATTTTCTCTCTCTAACCCTTTTTGCGAAAAAGGGGAGGTAAGGGGAGAGAGGGGGATACAAGGGGGGAACCCTCCTCTGTCTGGAGGAGGGAATTTTGCTGTTTTATTTTTCTTTGCTGTATATTTCTGTATATGTATTGTAAATACTATATATATTGTGTATATACAACCTGCATTCCATATTGCTTGTAAATATAGCACATCCTTTGCTTCTCCAACTGGGCCAGCCGTGGGTTTTTTTCTTTTCTTTAGGGGGGGAGGGAGAGTTGGGCCTTCTCTCACCACCACAGTGGGGCAGGTGGCTGCACAGGAAAACAGGAGCTAGAAGAGATAAGGCAAGAAAACTACTCTTTCCATATACCCAAAAGACTAAGCTTTGTCAGTTGGACTGACACACAATGGTGAGTTGCTGGACAAGCTCACTTCCCATTAATGCCAGTGGGATTTCTGTGAGAGCTTAGAAAATGGTGTGCCATAAGCTGTTAGAGGGATAACAGAGGAGGAACATATTCATGCAGATACCTGTGAGATTGAAGCCACCTGTGATCTGCATTAAGTAATGCATTCAGGTGATATTTCACAGATAGTAACAGTTACACTTGAACAAAGTGGTCTCTGTGCTTTCTGCTTTACAGATGTGACAGTACTGTTAGTCAAAATACATTCTCCCCAAGTCTGAAATGGTATGTATCACTGCTTCTCTTTTCAAATGTCTGTCTTCTGTCCTCTTTTCTATTCAACTTATTTATGTTTATCTAGATAATGTCACATAAGTACTTTTAAGTATAAATACACTTCTCAATTTTCACTTCTTTTAAAACACACTTTAGAATACTCCATGGCACAAATTAAGCTCTTGACTGCTCAGTTCTGTCACAGAAGGTACTGACGACAGCAAGAGATCCATACGCTGTTCCCAGAAAGAATCTAGTTGGACTGAACAACATATATGCTAGCCACTAGATCTTTCCTGTACTCAGCTTCCTGGTAAAATGAATTAATTTTGACTGTACACAAATTGATTTTGATAGTAAACTGTTGCTGATCAATGTAATGCTGAATGGTGCTGGTGGCCGAGTCATCACTCTTGCCTTAACTACTACACAGCCTAACAAGTAAAAGTGAGGTACTCTTGACAAAGAAACAGGGGCCAGTAGCTAACAATGGAAGGAACATGGAATGAAAGAAAAGGGAATCTAGCAGCCACTTTATGGAGAGCACTGAGAGAAGAATCACTAATGTTTTCTCCAAATCTAGGCTGTATTTTCTGATGCATGTTTTGAAAATGGAATGCATGAACACTGTGCAGGAGAAACTAGCTGAGAAGCAACATCTTAATATCCAGGACAGGCATGTGTGGAACTCTTCTGATTGTAAGCAAGTCTGGGTTCTTAAACAGCCTCTTCCAATGAAAAAAAAAAATTATGTGGGAGAGAATGAGCTTGTAAAATACATTTTTCTGAGTTGCTGTCTGCTTATTTAAAGTATAAATCATCTTACAGAAGTTCTATGTGTTTTCTTTGCATATCAATGTTAAACTTATCGTATAAACGCATCTTCAATATATAAAGTTAAAAACATCCATTCTAAAACTTGGATGCAAAGAGAGTTTGTCTTGGATGCTTGCTGGCATGAAGAGAGAGACATCCTGTCTTACACTTTTTTGTTCTGTGATACAGTTGTAGCATCATCTGGTATCCAGGGCTTTGAAGGATATATTGTAAGCATGTCAAAGACTTCTAAAATTGTTTTTGTGAATATTAGATCACAAAACCTGAGGAGTGAGTCCCACAGGCCTTTATTAAACAATGTGTCCCATTACTGTTTTTCCTGCTTTGGATTTGAAAATAAACTATTATTAATAATAATCTGCATAGTTATTCTTTCAATTAGAAAAAAAAATATGATCACTCAGCACAGTCCCTGTGTGCTGCTTGTGGACTTAGAGAGAAGAGGTGCCTTACATAAGATCCCAATGACCACTATGGCACTTGGCACTGCTGTCCTGATATGAGTTTTTCACCTCCTCAGAAACTTGGGCAGTCCAAGACTAACAAGCTATGGACTTCAACTTGGCAGTTTTACACTTGAGAAGAGAGCATTCCCACAGCAAGTGGTAACTTGCCTACCATATCTCTGGCTAACACCCACAAGTTCGGAGAACAAAGGTAGGTAGGTGCCACATATATTGAGAAGTTAGTGCAATATGACCATGAAGGCTGTGTGGCTGGAAGGTAGGAATGGCTGAGCCTGAACTGAGTCTAGATGTGAGGCTGGGACAAAGTGGGTAGACAACAAATAGCAGCTTTACATAAGAAAGAGGACAAAAAGTAAGAATGGGCAGAAACCCCTCTGCTCCCTTTAAGCTAGACTTACTTCAGGAAATCTCATGTTGGCATGTATTTGTCAGCACCCCTCCAGACAGAGTCCAAACTCTCCTTCAGTCTCCCTCTTCTAAAAACAGTGATAACATTCAATTATTATCAGTTATTCTTTTGGTACCTCATGGTGCAAAGTTCAGTGTACAAACGTAGGAGGTCTTGCTTTGATGAAGTGGAATTTGTGGTTTTTTTAGCATTGTTTTGAAAAAGTCTAAGAAATTAGTACCTTTTAGTACTAATTAGTATTAATATTGTAATAACTGGGAAAGGTAGAAGAATAGTCAAATGGTGAAATGGAAGCACTCAGCTACGAATTGTCACATTTAAGGGATTTGATTCGATGCTGCTATCCAAAAAACAAGTTTGAATCTAACTTTATTTATGCTGATATTTCTTCAATGCAAATATTTGTGTGAAGCTGTTAATTTCCACAGATCTCAGTACTGTAAACAGTCATCACAACAGGAGCACTTACTGGGTATTTCAGTTTCATTTTACACATGGGGATAAACCTCCTTTTAAGCAAGTGGACAGCTCATCTAGCAAGGCACGTTTAGGATTTGGGATATCTTGGTACCTTTTCCTTAATTCAAATGACTGTTTATTCTGAGCCAGAGCAGTACATAAAATATACAGGGTGTAGATGAAATCCTCCCTCTACAAAAATGAATCTAACTTGGGCATTATGGTGCAGATGCATATCCTTAAGGCCTGAGCCATTCTGTTCACCAAAACAAATTGCTTACAATCTGGCAAACTAACAGATTATCAAAATGAAATTCAGATGTTCTTTAAATCCATGTATCATCAACTCCTTCCAGATGTAAAAAGTCCATACATAGTTTTAATGAACCTCAGTCCTGCAGTCAGTTTCCATCACAACTCTCAAAATTAGCGCTCTTCACAAGCAATATACAACATTTGGTCTTTTCAGGAAACAATACTTGTTGCCTTCCTTAGAGCTAGGTATCCTGTCACCACATCTGAAGGGAGCATCCGAATATATGCAAATTCTTCTATAGTACTAAATCTGAGCTTGCTCTGGGGATCTGTGTAATTTGCCTAAAAAAGAAACAATGGCAGAGATGTTATTCAAATAAAACATTGAAACAGAATGCTAAAAAAGTCTCTAATTGCAACACCAGAAAATAGTGAGTTTCTTTTCCCAGTAGCAACACTGCTCTTCTACCAGTTTATAAGTTTATACTTTTTTTAATTTCTCCTTGTGTCAGAAATGTGGAGACGTTAATAGATCCCTTTAAAATCACAGTAGAAACACACTAAACTTAAGAGAGGGCTAAAACAGTTTCATATAAAACACAGTGCATAAGAAATTCCTCAACTCTCTAAACTGACCCTAGCAACTCTGTGCCTTGTGCAGTCTCTCTCAAGGTGAGTGTCCAAAGCGCTGGGCTGCTGCCAATACATTACCCACAAAGAGGCTGAATTATGGGTGTTCTGATACCTCTGATTTTCTCTTCCTGTGTATAACTTAGCTTTTTATTTAAAGTGGTTGTTAAAGCAAGAGAGTTCTGGCTTATGGTTCTGTGACTGAACTGCTAATAAATTTCAACTGTGTCATGCTTTGCTACAGATGCCTGCTTTCAGGATAGCAGCCTGGACAGCTAACACTGGGCAACGCGTATCTTCCAAAAATCCTTCTATATTAATAGCAAGAGGAGGGCACTCCCTGGTGGACATGGAGGGGAACGTAGTAACAAAAGATGAGGAAAAGGCAGAGGTACTTAACACCTTCTTTGCCTCAAATTTTAATAGCAGGACATAATGTCTTCCAGACAGCTGGCCTCCAGAGCTGGCAGATGGAGCCAGGGAGCAGTATAGTTCCCCTGTGATCCAGGAGGAGGTAGTCAGAGATCTCCTCAGCTGCTTGGATCCCCACAAGTCCATGGGACCAGATGGGATCCATCCTAGGGTGCTGAGAGAGCTGGCAGATGAGCTGGCCAAGCCACTCTCCATTATTTTTCAGCAGTCCTGGCTCACTGGAGAGGTCCCAGATGACTGGAAGCTGCCAACGTGGTGCCCATCCACAAGAAGGACTGGTTGGATGAGCCAGGGAATTACAGGCCTGTCAGCCTGACCTCAGCGCCAGGCAAGATTATGGAACAGGTCATCTTGAGTGCAATCACACAGCACTTAGAGGATGGCCAAGGGATCAGGCCCAGCTAGCATGGATTTAGGAAGGGCAGGTCCTGCCTGACCAACCTGATCTCCTTCTGTGATCAGGTGACTGCCTGGTGGATGTGGGGCAGGCTGTGGATGTAGTCTACCTGGACCTCAGCAAGGCCTTTGACACCGTCTCCCACAGCAAACTCCTGACCAAGCTGTCAGCCCATGGCTTGGACAGGAGCACACTGTGTTGGGTTAGGAACTGGCTGGAGGGCTGAGTCCAGAGAGTGGTGGTGAATGGTGCCACATCCAGCTGGCGGCCAGGCACCAGTGGTGTGCCCCAAGGATCAGTGCTGGGCCCCATCCTGTTCAATATCTTTATTGATGATCTGGATGAGGGCATTGAGTCCATTATCAGTAGATTTGCAGATGACACCAAGCTGGGGGCAGGAGTTGATCTGCTGGAAGGTAAAGGGGCTTTGCAGAGGGACCTTGACAGGCTGGACAGATGGGCAGAGTCCAAGGGCATGAGACTGAACACATCCAAGTGCTGGGTTCTGCATATTGGCCACAGCAACCCCTCGCAGTGCTACGGGCTGGGGTCAGAGTGGCTGGCGAGCGGCCAGGCAGAAAGGGACCTGGGGGTACTGGTTGATGGTAGGCTGAACATGAGCCTGCAGTGTGCCCAGACAGCTAAGAGGGCCAATGGCATCCTGGCCTCCTGGCCTGTATCAGGAACAGTGTGGCCAGCAGGAGCAGGGAGGTCATTCTGCCCCTGTACACTGCACTGGTTAGGCCACACCTCAAGTACTGTGTCCAGTTCTGGGGCCCTCAGTTTAGGAGGGATGTTGACTTGCTGGAAGGTGTCCAGAGAAGGGCAACAAAGTTGGTGAGGGGCTTGGAACACAGCCCTATGAGGAGAGGCTGAGGGAGCTGGAGTTGCTTAGCCTGGAGAAGAGGAGGCTCAGGGGAGACCTTATTGCTCTCTACAACTACCTGAACGGAGGTTGTAGCCAGGTGGAGGTTGGTCTCTTCTCCCAGGCAACCAGCACCAGAACAAGAGGATACAGTTTCAAGCTGTACCAGGGGAGGTTTAGGCTGGACTTTAGGAAGAAGTTTTACACAGAGAGAGTGTGCACCATGGGCACCATGAGTCACCATCATTGGAGGTGTTCAAGAGGAGACTTGATAGGGTGCTTGGTTGCATGGTTCAGTTGATTATGTGGTGTTGGTTAATAGTTGGTTAATGATCTTGAAGATCTCTTCCAACCTGGTTTTTCTTTTCTTTTGTTTTCTTTTCTTTTTCCTCTTTTCTTTTCCTTTTCTTTTTTTTTTTTCTTTTCTTTTCTCTTTTTTCTTTTTTTCTTCTTTTCTCTTTTTTTCTCTTGTCTTTTCTTTTCTCTTCTTCTCTTTTATCTTTTCTTCTCTTTTCTTTTCTCTTCTCTTTTCATTTCTCTTCTCTTTTCATTTCTCCTCTTTTCTATTCTTTTCTCTTTTCTTCTCTTTTCTTTTTTCTTTTCTTCTCTTTTCTCTTTTCTTTTCTCTTCTCTTTTCTTTTATTTTCTCTTATTTTCTTCTCTTGTCTCTTCTCCTTTTCTTTTCTTCTTTTATCTTTTCTTCTCTTTTCTCTTCTTTTTTCTTCTCTTTTCTTCTTTTCTTTTCGTCTTTCTTTTCTCTTCTCTTTTCTTCTCTTTTCTTTTTTCTTTTCTCTTCTTTTTCTCTTTTCTTCTCTTTTCTCTTCTCTCTTTTCTTCTCTTTTCTTCTCTTTTCTCTTCTCTTCTTCACTTTTCTCTTTTCTTTTTTCTCTTCTCTTTTTTCTTTTCTTCTCTTTTCCTTTCTCTTTTCTTTTATCTTCTTCTCTCTTTTCTTTTCTTTCTTTTCTCTTCTTTTCTTCTCTTTTCTCTTCTTTTTTCTTTTCTCTTCTCTTTTCTTCTCTTTTCTTCTCTCTGTTATCTTCTTCTCTTTTCTCTTCTTTTCTCTTCTTTTCTTCTCTTTTCTCTTTTTTTTTCTTTTCCCTTTTCTCTTTTCTCTTCTTCTCTTTTCTGTTCTCTTTTCTTCTCTTTTCTGTTCTCTTTTCTTCTCTTTTCTCTTTTCTTCTCTTTTTTTATTTTCTTTTATTTTCTTTTTTCTTTTCTTTCCTCTTCTTCTTTTCTTTTTCTTCTCTTTTCTTCTCTTTTCTTTTCTCTTTTCTTCACTTTTCTTTTCTCTTCTTTTCTCTTTTTTTCTTTTCCCTTCTTTTCTTTTCTTCCCTTCTTTTCTCTTTCTCTTTTCTTTTCTTTTCTTCTGTTCTCTTTTTTTTTTCTCTTTTCTTCTCTTTTCTCTTTTATTTTATTTTATTTTATTTTATTCTTTTTTTTTTTTTTTCTGCTACATTTGGACCCTGAGTGCCTGGGAGCAGTGTCAATTTCCTGCCATCCTCTCCCCTTCAGTATTGTCACAGAAACCTTGCACTCAGATGAGCCTGGGGGCAGCACAGGATGCTAGGCCGGAAGAAGGCAGGTCTAAGTGTATTGCCTCTCCACCTTCAGCCTCCAGGACATCCACCAACTGTTCATCATTGTATTACCAAGTGCCAGCCAAGGGTCTGTGTCATTTGCACATTTCTTTAACAGAGGCAGCTGAGATCCCTTAACATGTTACTAATAACATAAAAAAAAAAAAAAAAAAGGCCAAGAAGAGCTGGATCACTACCTCCATACAAACAGCTGAAGTGCAGGACCATCTACCGTTTTTATATTGTAAAGGATCTGTTGACCATGGTAACAATCCAACTGACTGCCTGGACTGATAAGACTTAGCAGAAAATTGTTATTTGTAGCTTGGTTTATTACAATGAAATACTACAAGATTAACTAAATGTAGTCAGCTAACAGTCAAGCCACCAGTTCATTTCCCAGCAAATGCTCCCATGTAAGAAAAACCCAGCCAAGTAGACTGCTTTTTAAATGTTCACGACTGTGTAATAAACTAGTCAAACAATATCTGCAGTTTGTATTGTATATCAATGTAGGCTAAAAATACTATGGCACTTCTTCACTATTCTGATGCGTCATATTGGGCTGTGATGTTTGCACATACTAACGTATGGTAAAAGCACATTTATGCCATGACTTCAATCTGAAAACACACTTTACCACTAATTCATCAATAATTAAAACATGAATCAAATCACTGGGGGCTGCAGGTGAAAAGTGGAAAGATACACTGTTACTAACAACTATTTTGTTCTAAGTGAAAATATTCATGTCACATAGGAACTGTGTCAGCAGCATATACAAATTTTTTGTAGGCAGAACTCAAGTGCTTTACTTCTGTTTTGTGCCAACAGAATCTCTAGGGAATTCAGGCGCCAAAACGTACCTGAAGAGACATTTTGTGGCATGTGCAAACCATATCTAACTTATTTTTTCTTGAACAAAATTATGTAGAAAACAGCCCATCTGTGACACATTGGCGATGCATCTGTCAAACTCCCAAGCCCCAGCCAAGTGTCTGACTCAGGTTGACTTGTTTGAAGAAAAGTTTGGGAGCAATGATAACAAGCTGGGGGCTTTTTAACCTGGGACAATCAATATAACTTTGCCTAATCACATGCTTGGAAATTGCTGAACTTTCTCTAGCGATACAATGAAACACACTCATCATGGAAACTTTTAGCCTCTGTGGTTAAACCTTGGTAAAGTTAGCAGTTAGCAGTTAGCAGTGCTACCAGCTTTTGGTGTAAGCAATCTAACAAATCAGAAATGATGGGGACCAGTGCAGACTCTGCAGGGGTTTGGCACTAAATCACTGGACAACTGTTAAGTTCAAGGCTGAACAGGAACCACAGTAAGCACATCTTTTACAGAAACATGCACCAGCTTTATTTCATTGTGAAAAGTGAGAGGAAAGTTTTGAAGAGAAAACTAAAATATTTATTGGTTAAAAAAGTACTTACTGGAAGTCCTGAAATATCTGAGTATTTCTTGGCAGGCTTAAAGGACGGAGGAGCATCAATATTAAAATCTAGAGAGAAAAAAAAAAGGAAAAGATAAATTCAGTGTGCTATATACATTTTAAAATGTCAACCCCAAATGTAAATAGCTAATATTTTTTAAATGCTGCCTTTACTTTTTGTATTAACTACCAGTGCTAAGGTAAAGAGCTAAGAAGCAAAATTATCTCTGAAGACATTTAACCTGTTAGCCCTGTAACCAACATCCTGATTCTGCTCCTCTCTCTAATACAAGGACTTCAATAAGCAGAACTTCCCTCCCCAAAAGGAAGAATGTGACAGCTATTTGAAATATGCTGATTTATTCCAAATCTTAATGAATTCCCTTGCAGTTATTTGCCATTATCATACACATGCAGTATGTTAAGACCATGAAACACTGCTCAAGATTGCAGCTCTGAAACACTATAATCCAGAGAAGCAAAGTAATCTTTTAAATCAGTTAAATCTTTACACAGGTGCCTCTTTAAGCCCAGTCAATGATCCGTAAAATTGTCTGAATGCTTTAATTAAATGATGGCAATTGCTGTTCTTTGGTGTCCTTTAAATAGCAGCTTCCATTCATCAACATTTTTAAGATAAGAGTTGGTATGTTTAGGTAGTTAAATCCTCAATTTTGGATCTTTACAAAAATATCTTGCAACTGACTTGCTTCTTTCGTCCTTCCTGATCTCCTTTGCACCTCATTCAGATGCTATGATCAATTCAAATGTTCCATCCATATCAGATTTCTAGTTCACCATCTCATAACTAAAAAGACTCTAATTCCACAGACAGCTGGTTTTAAATATGCAACTGAATTTCTGCCAAGAGGGCCAATGGCATCCTGGCCTGCATCAAGAACAGTGTGGCCAGCAGGAGCAGGGAGGTCATTCTGCCCCTGTACACTGCACTGGTGTGGTGGGTTAACGCCCTTTTCTGAAAACAAAGCTGGGTGGAGGGTTTGCGGGTACTTTACCCTCCCTGTGGGGCGTTTTCCCCTAGGAAGCTTCAGTCTGTTCCACTCCCCCCTCCCTGCCCAGCTAGGGTATAAAAAGCAGGACGTCATAGCTGTTGGCTCTCCTTTTGGCTCCTGCCTCTGCTGGATGAGAGCTGCTGCATCTGCCCTCCTGCTCCTCAGCCACGTGGCCGGACCTGATCCTTCTCCCTGCTGCCTCCACACCTCCTCACAGAAAGACTGGTTTTGTATTATTCTTTCTTGTCCCCTTCCCATCCATCCTTGTTCCTTGCCCCTTGTGAACCTTTCCTGTTATTGTTATATATATATATATATATATATATATATATATATATATATATATATATATATATATATACAGTTTAAAGAAAAAGTTCTTCACCTCTCTACTTCCAGGCCGACTCCAGATTATTGTTTAGTGGATTTGCTCCTCACCCTTTTTTGTCCCCCCTCTCTGTTTTGGGGGGAGGAGGGGGAGTGGGGGAGAGATTCTCAGCCTTTTCCCTATCTGGGCTTTTGACTCCCAGCTAAGGCTCAAACCACTACAATTTTTTGGCGCCTCCAACGTGGGGTTTGGAAATTAATCTTGCATTGGGAGAGCAATACTTTGTCTGAAAAAGGGACTGGAAGTAGAGATGGCAATTTTAAAGAACCTGATAGTCCAAGCCTTTGCATGGGTGTTTGGCTGGATCTTTTGGACCCACATCTACAAATTAATAACTTACCATGTGGTGTGGTTAATGATAGAGATGCTGCTCAACTGGATAAAAACTTTACCAATGAAGCTGGGCATGTACCTCTTGAATTCGTTGAATTTCACTGTCAGTGGTAACTTTTCTAACATAGGAAATTATCCTGAAGCAGGCTATGAAGCCAATGGTGTAGATAAAAGTGCCTGTGATGGAAAATTGCTTTACATTGCAATATACTCCATATGCTTAAATGTAATCCTTATAGGGACATTTGCTGTGACCATGTTGGGTGGGGGACAAGCTAACCCATTAAGAGCTGTTTGGAGGGTGATAATACACTCCTTTGCACTCTTTAACGACTGGGGGCGTGTCTGCTGTGGGTATTGTAAGCACTCTGTAAACAGAAAGAGGGAGGGGTCAGGTTGTAATGAGTGTGCCAGATCTCAGCCTGAGCCCCAGGCACAAGGGGCTGGTCCAGTAGTGATGCTGGTCTGGACAAAGAGTTGGCCAAACTCGATGGAACACACACTCTCTGGGCCCGGATACTTAATGCCATCAAGAGCCGGTACCGCTCAAGAGATGACCTGCCCTGGGCCCCAGTTAGATGGACAACTATGGAACAGGGCATTCGGTATCTGAGGCAGATGGCTGTGATGGAAATAATTTATGGGGATGGCCAGCTCCCCAGAGACCCAGATGAGGTGCCCATGAGACGGCCCTTCGTAAAACAACTCACCCAGGGTGCTCCTCAGAAATATGCTCACACATTAGGAGGGATACTCCTGACTGGACAGGATGGAAGTCCTAAAACTCTCTGTGAGTTTGCCAGTGATTTAAGGGAATATGAGGACAGCGTAAATCAGAAACCCCTGATCTCAGCCATAGAAACTATGGCTAAAGACATTGTCAAAGAGATCAAGACCTCCATGTCTGAACTGAAAAAGGGGAGCGATGCCTCCTTTGCCCCTTCTCCTTCAGAATGGGTCCAGGTTTCAGCAATCAGGAACAGACGACCTTCCCCCAGAAGATCACCCCAAGCCAGTTGGGGGATGTCAAGGGTGTCTCTGTGGAGGTTCCTCTGTGACCATGGAGAGGACATGGACACCTGGCATGGCCAACCCACCTCTGCCCTCTGGAACAGAGTGCGGGAACTGCAAGGTGGGCACCACGGGGATAACTCATCCAGGAGAAGGGCTGCCCCAGTTTCCCGGAGTCAAGAGACTCTTACCCTAGCAACACAGGACCCTGTGACAAGTGTGGACATCGCTGCCAGCATTAGAGGTGCCCTACCTCCAGCCAGGTGGAAGCCAGGGACAACAGAGTATACTGGGATGTGTATGTGAAATGGTCTGGCACTTCCTCTTTCCTTCCCTCTCCGAGACTTGGTAACTGGGGGAGAGATCTCCCGGCCATGGGCCTGATTGGGCCCAAGGCCACTGGGGGATAGGCAGTCTCAGATCTGGCCAGCTGAGACCAGCCTAATAGTGGGGGGGGGAAGGAGGAGCCCTGGGGGTTTTGGATGTACCCTCAGGTGGGGTTTGGGGTCTTTCTGGGTTTACTTTGGTTCCTTTCTTGTCACTATGTTTCCTTTTGTGCACACTCACTGTTCTCTATTTAAACTCTCCACTACTTTTGCAATCCATTTGTCTGAGTCGTTATTTCTGCGCGTGGTGGGGAGGGGGTCTGCCCCAACCCATTACAACTGGTTAGGCCACACCTCAAGTACTGTGTCCAGTTCTGGGCCCCTCAGTTTAGGAAGGAGATTGACTTGCTGGAACGAGTCCAGAGAAGGGCAACGAAGTTGGTGAGGGGTCTGGAGCACAAGTCCTATGAGGAGGGACTGAGGGAGCTGGGGTTGCTTAGCCTGGAGAAGAGGAGGCTCAGGGGTGACCTTATTGCTCTACACAACTACCTGAAGGGAGGTTGTAGACAGGCAGAGGTTGGTCTCTTCTCCCAGGCAGCCGGTACCAGAACAAGAGGACACAATCTCAGGCTGCACCAGGGGAGGTTTAGGCTGGATGTCAGGAAGAAGTTCTACACAGAGCGTGTGATTGCCCATTGGAATGGGCTGCCCAGGGAGGTGGTGGAGTCACCATCACTGGAGGTGTTCAGGAGACTTGATGGGGTGCTTGGTGCCATGGGTTAGTTGTTTAGGTGGTGTTGGATTGGTTGATGGGTTGGACTTGATGATCTTGAAGGTCTCTTCCAACCTGTTCTGGTCTATTCTATTCTATTCTATTCTATTCTATTCTATTCTATTCTATTCTTTTTCCACCTTCTTAAAAAAAAAAATTCTTGTCCATTTACGATTGTAAAGAAACAGCATCAGCGGCAGATTGTCAGTTAGAATAGCATTTTTCTGTAACAGCTGTACCTAAATCACTTTAAAAAATGGCAAGCTATTTTTGGATAAAGAACCAAGTCTGACAAAACATATATGTATATGCTTGATTCTGAAATGCCTCCACTTGCTTAAGTAAAATCAGAGGATCCCATTCTGCACGCAGCTATGTTCAACAGGATCTTACTTTATGAGTAGATTAAATCTATATTATTAGCTAGAAGATTAGATAGTAGATTATATCTATATATAGAGAGAGAGAGTAGCATTGCTGCTGTAACTCTGCCCCTGCAGATGCACACCAGCTAGGACTACTAATCACAGTATCACTAAGGTTGGAAGAGACCTCAAAGATCGAGTCCAACCTGTCACCACAGACATCTTGACTAGACCATGGCACCAATCCCCTCTTGAACACCTCCAGGGATGGGGACTCCACCACCTCCCTGGGCAGCACATTCCAGTGACAAATTACTCTCTCGGTGAAGAACTTTCTCCTCACCTTGAGCCTAAACCTCCCCTGGCACAGCTTGAGACTGTGTCCCCTTGTTCTGGTGCTGGTTGCCTGGGAGAAGAGAACAACCCCTTCCTGGCTACAATCACCTTTCAGGTAGTTGTAGAGGGCAATGAGGTCACCCCTGAGCCTCCTCTTCTCCAGGCTAAACAACCCCAGCTCCCTCAGCCTCTCCTCACAGGGCTGTGCTCAAGGCCTCTCACCAGCCTTGTTGCCCTTCTCTGGACACCTTCAAGTGTCTCAATGTCCTTCTTAAACTGAGGGGCCCAGAACTGGACACAGGACTCAAGGTGCAGCCTAACCAATGCAGAGTACAGGGGCACAATGACCTCCCTGCTCCTGCTGGCCACACTATTCCTAATACAGGCCAGGATGCCATTGGCCCTCTTGGCCACCTGGGCACACTGCTGGCTCATGTTTAGGCAGCTGTCAATCAGCACCCCCAGGTCCCTCTCTGTTTGGCAGCTCTCCAGCCACTCTGACCCCAGCCTGTAGCTCTGCATGGGGTTGGTGTGGCCAAAGTGCAGCACCTGGCACTTGGACTTGTTGAATGCCATCCTGTTGGACTCTGCCCATCTGTCCAGTCGGTCGAGGTCCCTCTGCAGAGGCCTTCTGCCCTCTAACTGACCAACATCTGCTCCTAACTTGGTGTCATCTGCAAATTTGCTGATGACTGACTCAATCCCCTCATCCAGATCATCAATGAAGATGCTAAAGAGGATGGGGCCCAGCACTGATCCCTGGGGGATGCCACTGGTGCCTGGCTGCCAGCTGGCTGTGGCACCATTCACCACCACTCTCTGGGCTCAGCCCTCCAGCCAGTTCCTAACCCAGCACAGAGTGTTGCTGTCCAAGCCACAAGCTGACAGCTTAGACAGCAGTTTGCTGTGGGGGACGGTGTCAAAGGCCTTGCTGAAGTCCAGGTAGACTACATCCACAGCCTCCCCACGTCCACCAGATGGTCACCTGATCATAGAAGGAGATCAAGTTGGGGAGGCAGGACCTGCCCTTCCTAAATCCATGTTGGCTGGACCTGAGCCCTTGGCCATCCTTCAGGTGCGCAGTTATTGCTGCCAGGATAATCTCCTCCATCACTTTCCCTGGCGCTGAGGTCAGGCTGAGTGGCCTGGCGTTACTGGGTTCCTCCATCTGACATTTCTTGTGGATGGGCACCACATTGGCCACTTTCAGTCATCTGGGACCTCTCCAGTGAGCCAGGACTGGAGGAAAATGATGGAGAGCGGCTTGGCAGCACATCTGCCAGCTCTATCAGCACCCTAGGATGGATCCCATCCGGTCCCAAGGACTTGTCGGTGTCCAAGTGGCTCAGCAGGTCCCCAACTAATTCCTCATGGATTTCTGGGGCACTACACTGCTCCCTGACCCCATCAGCCTGCTCAGGAGGCCACTGGTCCTGAACTCCTGCCTTGCTGTTAAAAATTGAGGCAAAGAAGGTGTTCAGGACCTCAGCTTTTTCCTCTTCTTCAGTCACAGTGTTCCCCTCCAGGTCCAATAAGGAGTGGAGGTTCTTCTTGCCCTTCTTTTTAGTGTTAATATATTTGCAAATTGCTTTTTGTTGTCTCTCACAGAGGTGTTCAGCTTCAGTTCCAACTGGGCCTTTGCCTCTCTAATTTTATTCCTACATGATCGAACAGCTTCTTTAAACATACCTCGAGATCACAACTGTTAATAATGTAGTTTCAACTGTGTAGAACTAAATAGGAGATGTAGAATTTAAATCTCCCAAGAAACTAGGATAAGGGTTTAGGTGGGAAGCTTGGGTTTACATCTAAGCTACTGCAGGCATGTGGCTTAGCAGAATCCATCTGAAAATATTTTTTAAAAATAGCCAATTAAGCAGAAGACATTTGGGCAGCATAAAGCAGTTAGAGTGTGACAAGAACCTGATTGAAATAAGGAGTTTCTGACCTGGCTTGGATAAATACATTTTCTTCAATAAATTCTACCCCAAAATGTATTTGAATATTCTCACAATACTACAAATTGTTTGCTTTCCTCTACTTTCCACCCAGGTCTGTTGAGTGTGCTAGGACTTGTCTTACATGTACTACTGGATCCCCTTCAAGCAGGATACTACATCATGATGAAATTATTTAGTTTTGTTGTAAAGAAAGTTATTTGTGTGTATTTTAATATTTATAAATACATCTAAAGCATCTATGCAGCTTACAGCTAGGATCATTTAGTTGCCATGGCAATGCCCTTTCCGAAGCAAGAATTTGTTTTAGGTTCTTCCAAGTCCTGTTCTTCTTGCCAGCTGCTGCTCCACCAATGCTGGAATGCTAGAATTAAAAATATGGTGCTTAGAGAAAAAAATAATAAAGAACACTACTTCAGAGCATGAAATTCCTATTTCATAGTCTTTCTTATATGCCTCATCTTGTCACGAACCATGTGTTATCCTCACTTAGGATTCACTCATTTCAGCAGGCCACAAGAAAAATCAAAGCTTTTTGGACTGTCAGTTAAGCATGTTTATGATTAACTGAAGGAAATGAAAATCTTCTCACATGGAAATAGAAAATCAATGTGCTTAGGTTTAGCCTGAGATTACAGGATTCTGTACATACTTCCCATAGTATTAAAACCTATTACTTTTAAATTGTGTCTAAAATTGTGATGACAATGCTAAATTTTCTCTTTCCTTTTTATGGCACATTACAGCTGCAGCTCTAGCTCTTTTACATGACTGTAGAAAACACAACTGATCTTGCAAAACATAGTGAATACTATGAGAAACTTTCTGGAAATTTCATTTTTCTTTCAAATGATAGTGGAGAGAATATAAAAAGAGTAATAAATGTTGTTGGCTGCTGAGACAGTTTTGCATTTTGAAAGGTACACTAATAGGCAGCTTGCCACAGGTACTATAATGGTAGTTTCAGCTATCAAATGTGATTACTACAGGTTAATTTATTTATGTCCCTTCAGAGACAGAAGTTGCACAACCTACTATACTACTTCTAAATGATCTCAGGACACAAATCTACAGCTTCACTTTAGAAAAGGTCTGTGAAATTGGGAAATTGTTATTTCTGTTAATAATTACTACCTACCATATTAGTCTCATCAAAACCCATCAAATTCTTCTAACACACTTTTGCTCTGATTGGTTTATAAATTAGCCTGTTAAATTGCTGAAGATGATAGGAGGAAAGGATTCAGTGAGAAAGACTATCTTCAGACATGGGATATACTCAGAAAACATGCTCATGAACTGGTGATGTGATGAGTTTTGGCAATGGATACCCAATATACAAAATACATTCAAATGTTTGCTCTGAGGGTAACACCTCCAGAATTAGGGTGACAGATCTAGAGACCATTGTGAAGCAGAGGTTGCTGGAATATAAGCTAAAAATAAATGTACTACCACATTAATAATTCAAATTCAGTACATGAATTTGCCCCAGAATATTTTTTTTCTCAGTAATCTGGTTTCTCAAAAGCAACTATTTTGTTTATATGATCTTATGCCTCCTAGAAACAGGGCTGACTATCACCTCACATACCTAAAATCAAAAAGCAATGACTGCCAAGCACAAGTGAACCAAACTACCTCTGCACTAGTCAAGTTCAGAGGAACTTGGAGCTAAGACAGGCAGAGATAGTCATTACTCTACATAGTTGTCCTGTCTCCTTTCCTTTCCCAATTGCCAAGGGATGCAGATTTCATTCAGGAAGTTTAGGAAGAGGTAATGTCTTCCCTCTTCTCTGCTTTTAAGCCTGTCCTCTGCAATGAGGTAATAGAGATAGGCATTACTTGAGTTCTTTTCTTTCTTTTATGGGAAATTAGGCAAAAAGTCATCTAAATTGTTACTAGCACTTCATACCAACAAACAGCTAGTTAAAACCCAATACATTTTTAATAATTAGTTACTGTATTGAAGGGGACAATTTTCTGTTTTTATTGTAACTGCCTATTATTTCTGAAGCAGTTGCTAAAGGCTCTGTACATTCATTATTAATTCAAGCATGCAGACATTAGTACTGCCTCTTTCCAAACCATGATGTCCCTCTAGAAACTTAAGGATCAGCACAGGCCTCATGGATATTTAAATCCTATACAGAAGCTCCAGGGAATGATTCTGGGTGAAAACTGAGCTTTTCAAATAAGCCCCATTTCTTAAAGAAGCTGGTATTCACTGGAGGCTTAGCAAGTGAAGTGCACAGTCATTTGAATGCTTCTTGTGACAGAAGTCACCTGTAAAGCACACACAGAGCAACTTGCAAGTCAGATTAATTCTATACTCAATGCCAAACCTGTGCTTAGAGAGCTGTGTGATGCCCAATTACTCAGGTTTTATGCTGTGGGATATTGTATCTCACACATGGAAATTTTATCATATAGAATGAAATGTGGGATATAATCTTTCTTTTCTAAGTACTGGCTTAAGACCAGCAGCCTGAGAAGTTTGCTTATCTAAAAAGCATTTGCCGAGTGTATCGATGAGTTCACCCTGGCATAGCAAGATGAAAGCAAACAAAAAACCAAACCAAACCAAACCAAACAACAAAAACATCCACTCCAAAACTCAGCAGTGACAGCACTACTAGCTGTAGTTTTCCTTCACTTTCTCCCCCAACATAAACTTTGGAGTGCTTTAGCAGCTTGTATTTCATCTGCTGTCAGAGTTTATATGACTTCTGGATGACAGCAGACCAGGATTCTGGGGAGCATGAAGTGTTTTCTTCTAAATCTATAATTCCTCTAAATTACCCTAAGGACACCACAGGGCTGTTAAGTTTCATGGACCAAGACAGGAGCAAAATGCCAGTTGCTAATGATTCTCTGGCTGATTTCTAGTGCAATTGCTTTGAAGCTTTGCAGCTTCTCTCCAGCTGTGGTAGTTTGTGAGATACTGCATTTACCATGATCTGGTAGGTTCTCTGACTCCGTTTCAGAATTTAATATAATAGTTCTGCCTCTGGACCAACACCATTTTCATTCTACAAAATAGCGTGTGTGGACCATATACTGTGGCACTGACTTGAGGTGGATTTCTTTAAAATTCTCAACCTTTTGCTTGGCCATTAAGCTGATTTTCTTAACACTTATATTCTTAATATGGGTATGTTTTACTGGAAGATCTCTGGATTTCAAATTGTTAACATAGTATACACACCACGAAATTTGGATCTTTAAATGGTAACAGCTTGACAGTTGTTTCCACTGATCCTGTGCTGGAGTCTGTGTTCAGAAATTTGTTTTCGCTCATGGCCTCTCCACCTGCACTCTGAAGAAAAAAAATACAATCTTATTGCTTGTTACTTTTAGCTATTTTAACTTGAGACAGGACTGTCTGCTACATTACCTACCTGTTACCTTCTTGGCCTTCCTATCTCTTTTGAATCTTTAAAGATGTTGCATGCCATCAATGCAGAAGCATGAAACTATAGTATTTGTCAAGCAATGTACAACGGACATATGAATAGAGTGGTCAAAGCTTACTGACAAAAAACAGCATCAGGTTAGTTTCAGTATTAATGAAAGCCATCTCTGTGAAGTGCAAGACAGCTTGTGAAACCTGAAACAGCAGAAATACACATTGGTCTCTTTCAGAATGGTCTGTATTAGAGCACTAACAGGAATATATAGAACTGATTTAAAAGGTTTTTTCAAGGTTTTAAAGAAAACTTGGTTAATAGCTTATATTCCATCCTTGGGTTCAATCACGCCTGATTGAGGATTGAGAGAAAAAAATCAGAGATATTATTTTCACATACAAACCTCAAAACATCTACACAGGTACTCGCTGTTTCTAGGCTTCTCTTCATGGTTTATTTATTTAGCAGGACATGCAGTTAGAGAAGGTGTGTGTGATGAGAAAGCTAATAAAATTGCATCCTGATACTTCTGCATGAATGAGTTTACGTTGTTTTTTATTTTGTGAGCACCTTGAAGTCTCCACACTAGCAGAACTAGCCCATGCTACACAGAGAAGTGTTCCTTGTGAAATCCCGACCTGCACTGAAGCCAATGAGAATTCTGCCACCGAATGTGGTACTCCAGTCAATAGCATTTCATACCAGGATTCTTATTTCTTTAAGAACAAAGAGCTGATCTAAAAGTGAAATCAATATTTACTAACAGGTGGTTAAAATGTTTCTCTACCTTCAGACAGATAACACTTAGAATGAAAAAAAAAGTTTTCCTATGAAAACCTGTACTGAAAAAACTACTGTTTTGATACAATACTCTTTTAAGCAGGCAGGAAAAAAAGATCATTATTATTAATTACATGAAAACACAAAAATCACCTTGTGAAAATGATGATTACATTAAGAACATGAGAAGTGCCTCAACAAAGATAAGACTACTGTGAACGACTGGCCTGATGTGTCAGCTCTGCCCACCAAGATAGCAATTGTCCAGGGAGCGTGGTGGACTGCTAAGAGAGGCAGAGGTCGCTCAGCGCCAACCCCTGTAAGCCCACTGGGAGGCACCTGAAAGTCACATATGCATTGCAATGTGACAAGGGCATGGGCCAGGTGGAGCTATGATGAAGGAACCAGGAATGGTATAAAACCCCTGAGTTATGCCAGCTTAACATGGGGGAACATCATCTGGAACATCTCAGGCTAGAGGCAGTAGCCCAGGAATGTCTACCCCCCATCACCGAAGATGGAACCTGAGGTGGTAACTATTTCTCCCACTCTTTCCACTCTCTCTCCCTTTTCTTTACTTTCTGTTTTGTTTGTAATAGTCTACCTCCTCCATTCTTTTTGCCTCCATTCTCTCTCTCCCCCTTTTCTTTCCCATCTTTCTCTGTTTTGTTTGTAAGTAGTTTGTGTCTTAATTTCACTCATGGGAACGTTCTAAAGAAAGACATCTTTTTCCTGATTTCTGGATTGAGACATATGGCAAAGGCCATGATTCAACATATCACTCTCCATGTGATTACAAGGGAAGTGTTTGTATTCTGAACTAAATGCACAGGTAATTTCAGGATTAGGAACTAGACAAATTGAATTCTTTTTTAGGGAAATACATCCATTTTTCAGCAGTGCCCATTTTTTAACATAGCCAAGAGTGGTCTTAGATATTCAAAGTATGGTATAAAGAAGTATTCAAGTAAAATAGTCATGTTTTCAATGCTTTATTAAAATAAAATATATGAATAGAGATTATTTATTTTCAAAACAACTGTCAGTCCTCTGTAAGCTCATAGTAAAGCAGATACTGGCATAATAACATCAGTGGAAGCAACATTGAAGTATGTAACCTAAAACTGATTCCTCCTGTGCTGAGTCTTTTAGACTGTGACTGACAGAGAAACAAGAAATGCAGATGGATGCTTAGAAATGTGCAGAAAACAACATCTTCAGCAATCCCGTGTGAAGCGGTTTAGGTTAGGTTTCAAGCTATTCTTGTGCATGCATGCTTCCAGCACTTCAGATTTTGGCAAGAAACATGAAGTTAATCTTGAGAAAGCCAAGGCTTGAGATACAAGGTTATTTTTGACACATCACTTATCTTTGATGCTGCTCATCATCAGTGTTACTTCCCCAAGTAGAGGAATCAACATTCACAGCTACTCTTCATAAAGTTCTTGCCTTTCATTTGGTACCATTTGGTCAAATTTAAATCCAGTCCTAAAGGTTTTTTGTTAATTATTACTTTTTTCCTTTGAAGTGGTCTTCTAAGCATTCTGCTGTTTATGAAACAGGTTTTAAGTAGCATTTCAACAATTTTTCAAAACAGTATCTAGTATTTTGAGACTGACAAGTAAAAATAGTTTAATAAGTAAAGAGAAAGAAGCTCCTTAACTTCTGGAGCCTAGTACACTTACATATTACACTCACTGACTTCAGTGGGTTTTTCTCTGTGGATTCAGTGATAATTTTGCTGGTGCATTAGGAAGGAAAGTAAAGAACTATTCCAGGCAGAATAATTCCTGAATATAAATTTTTACACATTGTTTCTTTTCTGGACCAATCCCTAAGGAATTTCAGGTACTAGTGCTGCTAAGGATTGGGATAACCCATGTTATAGGACAGATACTAATTTTGCTTGTGCTAGTATCCTTTGCACAGCAGTAGGAGCAGCAGAACCCAGGGCAGCAGCTGCTGCTTTCCTGAGCCATGTGGACACCTAGTCATCCTCCAATCCCATTAACAAATAATGCCAGCAGTAGCCAGCTGGATCTGTCATGGACAATTTGAGACCATTGGTTTCCTGTCAAAGGCAAAGAGTGCAGGCTGGTGTACAGGACTGTAAAGCAGTTTGCATACTGTTCAAGTGATACCTTGACTTCAGAGCACTGTGAAATAGTGAGAAGTAATTGAGACAGAGTACTATCATCCCAGTTAAATGCTGAGAACTGAGAAGAAGACACTCTGTGGAGGCATGCCACTTCAGCTTGTATGAAAACTCTGGGTTTTTAGCAGTAGCATTATGAAGAGAGATACTCAGCTAATGGGCTTCTCATTCTGGAAAAAAAACATTAAAGAGCTGAGTAGAAGCACTGCTTCCAGAATCATGTGCCACTGGATGGAGGAATGAAGTCTAGTAAGTACAGAGCTTTGAAATGCTCTTTCTGTGCAGCATGCAGAAGTCTCAGGTGACATCCTTACTTGTTTTATAGCCACCATCTGAAAAGTGTCTCAACAACTACAAGTCTGCCCAGCCCAAATTTTAAAATAGCAGGATTTACAGCATAAGAAACATCATTTAATGGTTCAGGTTTGGGTTTTGAAAGCTTTTTTAAAGGTGAGAGGGAGATGTCAAATGAATTTCAACCAATATGGATTTACTTTTGTACTGCAAAATCCATGGTTCCTGAAAGTAGGTAATACAGTGATAATCAAAACATCATTTACATACTGAAAGAAGATTCCTCAGTGAAAAACCACTATCCAGTAAAGATAATCTTTTAACTTTCCACATTAGTTGAAAAAAGTCTCTCAAAAGTGCTTGTTTGCTTAGTCATTCAGTTTGGAAGACACATCATTCTTCACTGTCCTGTGTTGGGGCAAACAGGTATGAATTCAAATGTAGTCCTGTGAAACAATGGCAGCCTCTGAGCACAGTGAGGAAGTGCCTGTCACTAGGGAACTACTGATCAGTGTGCACTGTGTGGGGTAACTTCCTCTTCCTGTCCAGCCCACAACCAGTGCCCAGCACATTTTCACTACACAGTCAATCCCTTAACAAACTCCTTCACCTTAGAATAATGCCAAACATTTTGCAGCAGGGTTAGGAAAGAAGTGGAATCGTGGACTGAAACTCCCGCAAGCTTCTCTAAAGCTTCTTTTTAACTGATCTTGTAATGTAAACATCTCTTATGGGGAGCTCAATATACACTTCAAGTAGAGGAATAGTGATGCAGCTTTTAATGTGAACTTTATAACTAAACTGTGTCTTTTAAATGGTGGATTATTGTCATGGGTTCTTTTCAATCTGCTGATGAGTATTCAAACACCATACTGACATCCTGCCAGCTTTAGAATGAAAGTGCCAGCCATAGCAAATATTGTGGGGCTTGTAGTTTGGATTGTAACATGAGAGGTTTCCTCTTTGCAGTTGCTGCTTCTGTTTCCTGTTTTGGGGTATTGGTCTTTTCTGCTGGGCTGGCTGTGGGCTTGCAGGGTGGAAGAGGTTGTATTATCCCTAGTGTCTGCTGCTGCTTCTGCTATGCTTTTCTGTGAAACAGCCTAAGGTAATTGTACCTTGTATCATTTCATTAAACACTCCTTATCTGAACCCATTTTTTGCGCGTGTTACTTTCCCTCCCATCTGTGGGGTGGGCCTTGCTTGTGAGAGCAGGCTGTCTTAAACCAGGACGGGTATGTAACTAGGTGTGAGAGACTACTTGTCCCTCCTTGTTTGACTCAACAAAGACAAAATCACTTGCTGCTTGCCCAGACAATATGTGTTGGGCAGAGCCACTGGAAAGAAGGTGCAAAGATCATGTAGGAATCCTGTCTCCCAATCCTGGATGCAAATCACCTTACGATTGCATCCTGATAGCACTGACTGCAGCTGGCCTACAACAATGGCCCAAGGACCCAGCCATCACGCCTTCAGGACAGGATCATTTTCAGCTATCAGATACCCCCAGGAAGGGAGGATGGTGAGACAATGGACTCACCACCTGTTTCCTGATGTGTAATGAGTGTGTGGGCAGGTTAGATGGAGAAGGGGAAGGTGGAGGCCCTCCCCCCCCTCCATCTAGACCCCTGCCCAAACACACAGAAATGCACAGAAAGATTTCCTGGGGAACGATACCTGTATATTTACCTAAGGAGGATTTCCTGGCTCCTGAACTCCTGAAGGACAATGCTTGGACACATACCTAAGGACTAAAAACTGTATAAAAGACTTGACCACTACTGGCTTAGCAGAAGAAAAATGCAGAAGAAGGACCTGCCGCTGAGAAGGAAGGAAGCAGGTCCTAAGTCCCGCCTGCTGCAACTCATGGAGCTGACCCAGGCTGCCCAGAGGACCACATCTCTTCTCCAGCCAAAGCCTCAGCACCTTTTCTCTGCAGACCCAGGCTGCCCAGGGGGACCACATCTCTTCTCCAGCCAAAGCCTCAGCACCGTTTCTCTACAAACCCAGCATCTCCTGCAGCACCTTTCCTCCACAGATTCAAAACTGTCTTGGGGGGGGGTGAGGGGTGTGGTAATAGAATTCCTTTCCTCTTCTCTCTCTTCTCTCTCTCCCTATTTTCTCCCTCTCCCCTTCTTATTTCCATTTCATTTATGTAATAAATAGTCTAGTTGTTGATATTTTGGCCTCGCTTGTGCCTCTCATTTCACAACATGGGAATATTCAAAAGAACTGAGTCTCTTTCCCTCTCCGGACCGAGACACTAGGGCTCAGGGAATTTGTGCTTTGATAGTCACTCATCAGAGTATGTTTTTCTGCAAAGGTCATTGGAAATTATAACAAAGACTTTAGAGTGGATTTACATTTACAGGCTACATCTGTACTGGCAAATGAGGGTGTGATTTCAGCTCAGCTAAACATGCATGCACTAGTTTTACACCCAAACCAATAAAAACACTACAGCAAAGACTGCAGATAAGCTGTCAGTAACTATGTTCATACTTTCCCATCAATTGGCTATTAATTGCCACATGAATCCATGCTACCTTCCCCTCTCCTAGTATCCTCCTTAGACAGGTATAGAGCAACCTTGACTGCAATGGCATGTTTAACAAGTTGTAGACAGTGGGTCAAGGGCTTTTTAGAGGACCACCTTTGCAACTTTGTTCCCTCTGTAAAACTCTGTTTATATGCTTTAGCTGAATTTTAACTATTGCCACCATGTAACAGGTTGGCAGAATCTATCCCTCTTGGGATAGTCTCAGGCTGCACCAGGGGAGGTTTAGGCTGGAGGTTAGGAGGAAGTTTTACACAGAGAGAGTGATTGCCCATTGGAATGGGCTGCCCGAGGTGGAGTCACCACCACTGGAGGTGTTCAGGAGAAGACTTGATAGGGTGCTTGGTTGCATGGTTTAGTTGGTTGGGTGGTGTTGGATGATAGGTTGGACACGATGATCTTGAAGGTCTTTTCCAACCTGGCCTATTCTATTCTATAGATAGGAGCAATAATGAGGGGAGCTGCCTCTTTTTTTGTTGCTTTTCTTTTCCTGAGACTATCAAGTTTTTAGTGTATCTCAGATGGGTGGGATATTGTTTTCTTCATACTAGGACTGTGTGACAGTTGCTGAGGGAGGAAGCTGGCTGAGCACTTCACTTGGTTAACAGCAAAAATTCAAGAGAGAGTGAAGAACTGTAGCAAACACTTGGGGGTCCCAATAGGTTTGTTGCAAGAGCAACCATGTCTGGGGAAGAGCTGAGCTGAGCTAAGGGAGTGTGGTGGACAGCTAAGAGAGGCAGAGGTCACTCAGTGGCTACTCCTGTAAGCCCACTGGAAGGCACTTTGAAATCACACATGCATTGTAATGTGACAAGGGCATGGGCCAGGTGGAGCTACGAAGAAGGAGCAGGCACAGTATAAAAACCCTGAGCTGGGGGGAATATCACCTGGGACATCTCAGACTGGAAGCAGCAGCCCAGGAACGTCTATCCCCCATCACCGAAGATGGAACCTGAGGTGGTAGTTATCTCTCCTGCTCTCTTTTTCTCCACTCTGTCTTTCTCCCTTTTCTTCTTTTTCTCTTTATCCCTCCATCTTTCCTGCCCTCTCTTTTTCTCCATTCTCTCTTTCTCCACTTTCTTTTCCTTCTTTCTCTGTTTGTAAGCAATAGTCTTGTTTTGATATATGACCTCATTTTTGCCTGAATTTCACTCCCAAGAAGGTTCACAAGAACTGTCTCCTTTCCAACTTTTAGACTGAGACAACCCTCAAGACCTTTTCCTCATGGCTGCGTTCTATCACCTCATCCCACAGTCTGTATCGATAGGACTGTTCTGGCCCAGGAGCAGGACCCTGCACTTGCTCTTGTTGAACCTCATGAGGCTGACCTGGGCCTGCCTCTCCAGCTTGTCCAAGCTCAAGTTAAAGTGATGGCTAAAATATTTCTCATCACCAATGCTATTAGCACAGTGTATTTCTGAAAGCAAACTCACAGAAAACTCAGTAAGAATGCAAGACTGGAGAAATAGGATGCCTAAAAAAGTTTAACTCCCTCCATATCTGTGAGAGAAAAGGTTGCTGGAAAGAACTTGTTCAGTACATGAATAAACATGTTTTCCCAATCTGGTTGCATTTTACTTGTTCTTGGATTCAGCAGAATAACCTTTTTCTGTTCTTCCTTTCCACTCACTAAAATGAAGCCAAATTAAATTTTATTAATCTTTTTCTGTTTCATCACTCTGGTACATGGTAGGATTTTGGGAATGTTTCCCCTGCACAGAAGGTCCTGCCTTGTTTTGGAGTGGAACGACAAGTATTTGAACTTGAAAATGTTCAAATGCCAGGCACAAAAACCCCCAAACTCTAATCTTGCATATTCACAGCAAATTTGGTTTCAAAGGCTACTGAAAATCCAATTTACTAAACAAACAAACCAAAAGGTGTAGTACCCTACTGAAAACAGATATTAAATACAGTGCAGTGCAGTGCAGTGCTTTGTTTCAAGCAGCTAGTCAGGTGGGCAAGACAGTCATTCATATAAATTGGAAATAAATCCACTTAAGTCACTATGTTTCATCACTGCCAATCCATCTTAAAAGACAAGGTTTCTGGTACAAGTTTCTGCTTCCATTGACATCAGAAGTAAATCTACCAAATCCTCAACATCAAAAATAATTTTGTATAAGTTAGAACATTGTCCTCAGATGCTGCTGCTGCTTTTGTTATAAAGAAAGCTGATGGTGTGTTGTTAAAAACGAAACATATCAACACAAAGCTTGAAATCAGGTTATTGAATTATTATAACAATAGTTTAGAATTCTAAGTACATGTCATTGAACGTACTTCAGCTTTCCCTAAACATTCCCCAGAGGACTTCTGAATCATGTGTCAAGCTACTTTTCTGTGAGAAACTTTCAAAACCTGCCCTTCCTAAAGCAGCAGTTCTTTTCATTTAGCTTGCTGAACATTTCTGCTGATCATCAAGTTAATCAACTATGCAAATTAACTCCAAACATATGATTAAATTCTAGAAATAATCATGCCTGTAGGGTGTATAAGAGGAGAGGGGAGGTGTTTGAAGCAACAAAAAAAGTTTCAATAGCAATCTAAATGAAAAAATACATAAAGACACATATGCTGTCCAGAAAGCAATTTGTACCTTATGCTTTCGAATTCTGACACGGCTGTTTAGAGGTGAATTAAAACACCTTACATTCATACCACCTTAGAAAGGCTGAATAAAATTTTGTTCATGCACTAAAAGATAGGACTGTCACAGTGATGGATGTCTTTTCTTGTGCTCTCTGTAGGGCATTTCAATACCATAGGCTCCAAGTGCTCTCGATTAGAAAGTGACATTCTCATTTAGGGTCCCGTCACTGCCTGAGCTTCAAACCGTTATCATTTGCCTGCACTGGTGCTTCCAGTGACAAAATGCTTACCAAAATGTATAAAATACTAATTACTTTAAACACTTTTAGACAGGTAGAAAACACCCTAAAGCAAAGCTCTATTATGCTGTGTGAGGGTTTGAATTCAAAACTAAAATTACAGCCAAAGCGAGAGTAAGATTTTAATTACATTCAAATCTTTCTTGAAAACCTAGGAAAAACAAAGAAACAAAAAACCAAACTAGCAATTTCATGACACAAGAACTCCCTTTTTACATTTAAAGGGAAAAAATGTTTAAAGCCCCTCCAGCTTCCTTTCTGCTCTTCAAAATGAAACTTTTCAAATATAGAGACTAACAAGCTTCAATAAAAAGCTCTGGTTTCTTCTCTAGAGATTTCAGATGCTAAACATATTTTCCCATTTAAAAACTTCCAAGCAGTATGAAGATCAAGTTTTACAATTTACATTCAAGGGGGGAAAAAAAAAAGTATTTTCTATGAGGAAAGCCTCAGATAAAATGTAATTGAGACAGAACTGTGAATAGCTTCACACTATCCTAGAAAATCTTGGTTTAATTTGCAATTTTCCACAAAGCACCCTTCAGCTTAAATACTTGCAAAGGATCTCACACTTTTAGATTTCATTTAGTCGATTTGGACTATCCCTTGTTTACAACATTTGACAGTTTTCTTTATTAATAAAATTGGAACTTGGACAAACTCATGAGCTAAAGAATGGCATGCTGAAGTAGCTCTGGAGCTAAAGATTTCAGTATATATGGAATAGAAAATCATGTGTTAGTTCATACTTTCACTAAGGGTAAAACTCAGCCCAGCTACTAGAATATTTTGATTTCCCATGAGAAAAAAAAGTTTCTTCTAAACTGATGGATCTGAAGACTGAAAATTAATGGAAGCACACCAGTAAAAAATATTAGACTCAGTTACAGTCAATTTTTTATAAATACTGCCAGTATGTTCCTCTCTCTTTCAGAAAAAAATAATTTCAGTCATGGACTTCGGCTAAACTGCTTGCTAAAGTTTAAAATACATAGTTTGATATAGCACAGTTAAGGTCTAAGTATTTCTGGACAAGAGACTGGAGTATTACACTATGTTGATGTGCTGTTTACACTGTAGTGCAGCTCAGGGAGCACATCAAAATCTCTGTCAAATATCAGGCTTCATCCAAGGTAGGAGAAAGATACAAGTCTATTATCTGCAAGTGATTGAAGCAGAGCCAAGGAAAGCAAGAAGATACTGGCTCTTATCGCTTACAGGAAAGCAATTCCATTCTGAAAAAAATACTCAGTTTACCAATTCTAATTTATTCTTTAGAACATTATCTATTCTGAGAGGGAACAGCATTTGAGTAATAAACCCAAAACAATTCTTCAAGGAAATGCAGTTTATTAGCTTTGAGTAAACATGGTGTGTATCCTTCTTCCAGAGCTCCTATCCTAGCTATTTTTCTTTGGAAAAGTAGACTAAACCATATTAGACAAATTTTATATTCAGATGTTACAGAGCAACTGGTAAATTGATACAGAAAACAGAACTGTAATTTTTCATTTTCCCTATTTTTTAAAACATTTTAGCACTTCCTTCAGTCTTGCCACTTTAAGTACACTAAAATTCTATTTTATTACATTACACCTACTGATACCATGATGAATTTAGCAAACCTTACTTGGAAGGTTTTTCCATTTTTGTGCAAGACTGTCATACCCAAACACAATGTCAGACAGACAAATCTTAGGTATTCTGAGGAACATTCCTCTTCTAAAGCAACTGAGAATAAAAAGGTCCTTTCTACAAACCTTCTATAACTTACTAAAGGCACAACATAACACAATGCAGTAATTGTATCAGATGCTCCTAACATAGAATCACAGAATCAACAAGGTTGGAAAAGACCTCAGAGATCATCAAGTCCAACCTGTCACCCAACATCTCATGACTACTAAACCATGGCACCAAGTGCCACATCCAAATGCCCTTTTTAACACCTCCAGGGATGGGGACTCCACCACCTCCCTGGGCAGCACATTCCAAGGGCCAACAACTCTATCTGTGAAGAACTTTCTCCTCACCTCAAGCCTAAACCTCCCCTGGCACAGCCTGAGACTGTGTCCTCTTGTTCTGGTGCTGGTCGCCTGGGAGAAGAGACCAACCCCTCCTGGCTACAACCTCCCTTCAGGGAGTTGTAGAGAGCAAGAAGGTCTCCTCTTAGCCTCCGCTTCTCCAGGCTAAGCAACTCCAGCTCCCTAAGCCTCTCCTCACAGGGCTGTGCTCAAGGCCTCTCCCCAGCCTTGTTGCCCTTCTCTGGACACGCTCAAGTGTCTCAATGTCCTTCTTAAACTGAGGAGCCCAGAACCGGACACAGGACTCAAGGTGTGGCCTAACCAATGCTGAGCACAGGGCAGAAGGACTTCCCTGCTCCTGCTGGCCACACTGTTCCTGATACAGGTCAAGATGCCATTGGCATTCTTGGCTGCCTGGGCACACTGCTGGCTCATGTTCAGCTGCTGTCAACCAGTACACCCAGGTCCCTTTCTGCCTGGCTGCTCACCAGTCACTCTGACCCCAGCCTGTAGCACTGCATGGGGTTGTTGTGACCAAAGTGCAGCACCTGGCACTTGGACTTGTTAAATGCCATCTTGTTGGACTTTGCCTATCTGTCCAGCCTGTCAAGGTCCCTCTGCAGAGCTCTCCTACCCTCTAACAGATCAACTCCTGCTTCAAGCTTGGTTTCATCTGCAAATTTACTGATGACTGACTCTTTAAAGAGGACAAGGAAAGAAATTATACCTTATTTATAAAAAATCTTCAGGGAAGAAATGCCATGTCCTGTACTCGGCAAAACCGTTGGTGCATTATCCTATGGAGATATATATATATGTAACTGTATAATGAAAAAAACTCTGATGACTGAACCAAAATAAACATGCAGTGAATTCTAATTTAGATGAAAATTTGGTAACATAAGTGTCTACTGTAGACTATTTGAAGGATGCTCAGCACAAAATGGGAGAACAAAGTTGTACAGTGTTGCTAATATCAAGGCAAATTTCTGAATGCAGTAACATTTGTACACGTAGATGGGTATTTACTCAACTGTGTATGCTCTGTGGCCATATACTTCACCCTGATATTATGAAGCTGAGGAACTGCAGCACATCTGAAAAGGAACAGGCAATTCAGTGTTTTGCATATAATGCTGGAAGGTGTCCACAGAAGGGCAACAAAGCTGGTGAGGGGTTTGGAGCACAAGCCCTGTGAGGAGAGGCTGAGGGAGCTGGGGTTGTTTAGCCTGCAGAAGAGGCGGCTCAGAGGAGACCTTACTGCTCTCTACAACTCCCTGAAGGGAGGTTGTAGCCAGGTGGGGGTTAGTCTCTTCTCCCAGGCAACCAGCACCAGAACAAGAGGACACAGTCTCAGGCTGTGCCAGGGGAGGTTTAGACTGAATGTTAGGAAGAAGTTCTTCATAGAAAGAGAGATTGTCCATTGGAATGTGCTGCCCAGGGAGGTGGTGGAGTCACCATCACTGGAGGTGTTTAGGAAGAGACTTGATGGGGTGCTTGGTGCCATGGTTTAGTTGATTAGAGAGTGTTGGATGATAGGTTGGACTTGATGATCTCAAAGGTCTCTTCCAACCTGGTTAATTCTATTCTATTCTATTCTATTCTATTCTATTCTATTCTATTCTATTCTATTCTATTCTATTCTATTCTATTCTAAGTATCCTGACAGCCTTTTTTGATAGACTTGAAACAGAACTAACTTACCAAAAAAACTTGACTTTTCCACTACATTAGAATTAGTGAAGTCTTTGTGTCACATCCACAATCATAGGTGAGAGGGAAACATAGCATTTAGTATTTGTGATGGGTTTAACAGGATACTTATAGAAGTCTCCCACAATTAATTATTTAGCAAATAAAAAAAAAACCACAAACCAAACCAGACCAAACCAAAACCTTTTGAATAGATGGAAAGGAGAAGGATAAAAAGGGCAATTCTGTGGCTTAAAAAAAAAACGACTCTAGCTGCAACAAATAGTTCTAACAAAAAATAAGGTGAATATTGAATTTCTGACATGAGAAGATTTTTAGGTTGTTAATGTGAGACTCAAACTAGCATTGCTATTTCTGAACTATGTAAACAAAGATAACTTACAGAACAAGGACATCTCATGTAACTACTTTGGTTTGAGAAGCCTGAACATACAGTGCATATATCAAGGAAAAATGGTGTTTTCCTATTCCAATTTGTTGCTTTTCTTCTTAGAGAAAAGTAGTTCTACTAAAACTTAAATGTTGTTAAAGTGTAGAGAGAATGAATACCATCTAAATATATTGAGTTTTGGGTTTCAATAACACACTACAGAGAAAAAATAGCCAGCTGGGGTAACCTGACATGCCTGTGGAAGTAGTGTATGACTGCTCCTCTAGAGAGAAGATGTCCTCACTTTAATCACATAAATCAGACTTCTGGTAAGGCTGAATTACTGAGACTGGAAGGGGTCTCTGGAGTCACTAGCACATCTGCTCAACACAGAGTCAAATCTCATCTTGGACAAGCTGCTCAGAGCTGCCTGGGGAGGTGGTGGAGTTGCCATCACTGGAAGTGTTTAGGAGGAGACTTGATGGGGTGCTTGGTGTCATGGTTTAGTTGATTATATGGTGTTGGATGATAGGTTGGGCATGATGATCTCGAAGGTCTCTTCCAACCTGGTCTATTCTATTCTATTCTATTCTATTCTATTCTATTCTATTCTATTCTATTCTATTCTATTCTATTCTATTCTATTCTATTCTATTCTGCTCTGCTCTGCTCTGCTCTGCTCTATTCTACTCTATTCTAGAACACCGCCAAGGACAAAGATTCCACAGCTCTCTGGACAGCTCTCCTTCTCTCCAGTTAGAAATCAAAATCCTACGGAATAGAAAATACTGTGTTCATTAACATTTACTCCTGTTCATTACTACTCTTCATTTTTGCATGGCACAAATGTAACAAAGCTTCTAGGCAGAGGAATCATCTTCTATTAAATGTATCTGCTTATCTGGAAAATTATCACAGAATCACAGAATCAATGAGGTTGGAAAAGACCTCAAAGATCAAGTCCAACCTGTCACCCAAGACCTCATGACTACTAAACCATGGCTTCAAGTGCCACATCCAATACTTTTTTGAACACCTCCAGGGACAGTGACTCCACCACCTCCCTGGGCAGCACATTCCAAGGGCCAACAACTCTCTCTGTGAAGAACTTTCTCCTCACCTTGAGCCTAAACTTCCCCTGGCACAGTTTGAGATGAGCTTCTGGATGGACTGCATAGCAGTACACCACTGACTCAATAGAAAGACTGTTTTTATGACACATAACTTTCAGAGTTTCCTATGGGGTTTTAACTCCCTCTTCCCTTCTCCTAGATGATAAGTATTCCCTTTACACCTAGGATGCCATTAACCTGTTCTTCAAAGATGGTCTACTTCATACATACCTAACCAAACTAAGCAGTTGTTCTGCATTTATCTTGGAAATTTGCTGTTTCATTTTCACATTTGAAAAATGGACTTCTATTCTTGAAAGTTTATTTGATTTTTTCAGCTATACCACTAAAGTGACACTATCCATACCTGTAAACCTTGTCTAATTTATGCAGAAACTATCACAGGCATCTGAGCCTTTTCTGCCCTTCTTGTTCTTTCAGTAACTCAGAAAAGCATAATCCAGGGGAAGCAGTAAACAAGGCTGTTGTGATAAGCACCTTGCATGCTTACGAACACAAGGTAAGTGGTGCTACAAGCATGCCAACACTGTAAGGGTAGAAAAGTAAAAAAATTATAACTTGCCTTAAATTGTGTAGAATATTTCACCTCTATGGCAATGGTTGTTTGAAAAATAAGGTATCTTTTAAAATTATGTTAGATTACATGTAATTCACCTATTAGGTTGCACATGGAAGTGCACAGAAGTCTGTTTAATAAAAATCAAGGACATATGATATACAACAGATTATTTTTCTCTGTTCAATAAATAATAAGAGGACAGCCATGATACTGGAAGTCTCTCCTTATGCAGTAAATCCTAGCAATGGCCTGCAATGGTTTACAGAAGGAATTTTCTTTTAATTCCACAAAATACTGCTTATCCACAGCAGGGTCCTACATCCAGCAAGGATGATTCTTCTTCCCAAGTGAGCCAGGACTTACTTCCTGGCGAAGGATGACTACAAACCATGTAAGTACAGATACTCACCCCTCCCAGAGTTATGTACTTTGCTACAGTTTAATTACGTATTACTCACTAAAAAGCTTCCTTTTATCCATTTCAAATTTGTTTCTTAAATTAACAGTGACACATTTTTATTACAACATAAATGCATGTGTTATTGGATGACTACAATGCTTTTTGCTTCAGTTTTGAAAAGAATTCCCATCACTGCTTGCACAACTGTGTGCTTTTGGATTAAAATTATCACTGGACAAAACATGTAACAGAAACAAATACCTCAAATACATAAGCAGACCATTCTGACAACTATTTAATATGAGACTATGGAGTCATTCCCTCTGGAACAGACAGAACCTTCATCCTTAGCTGCAGAGGACAAAACATTTCCACACTCCCCTCCCATCACACCAGACTGGCTTCCAGACTAGTGGTTAGGGTGTGTGCAGGGAAAGACAGGGTCTGCTCAGGCAGGAACAGGAATAAATTCAAGTGGAGGACACAGCAAGCACTTTTAAGAACATATATAAAATACAAGCATCAGTGCTGTAAGTGTGATTTCTGTTCTTCTTTTTAAATAACATATTAAATATCTGGTTTCAGAAAGACAGGTGTTCACAGATCTGTACCTCAAGTAGAAAGAGTTGCCTAAACCTTCAGGGAGAAGTATAATCAGGACTTGTCCCTGTGCTAGTTTATTTCAGTGGCATCTCATAGAGCTTGATAGAGTTTGTAGAATCAGTTTAGGCATTTAGATACTGATAAGCAATATGGTAGCTGAAGCTGTTACTGTCTACATCTTTCTACATGCAGGAACACAGATCTTGAACTGCTTGAGCTGCTTCAGTTTTCATTTAGTTTTTGTTGAGATAAACTAATCAAATCTGCAGTTAAGAGTATCTAAGCTCATAAAGTAGTTCACTTGCAGTGGAAAAACAGTTTTCCTTGTCACATGGTCCTGTTTTTACCTTGTGCTACCTCCAACACCTGTTTAGGTTTCCCTTTGAATCAGTCCAATTCACTGGTGCAGCAGGAGACAATAAAGCTTTCCAGGTGAGGGGGAAGGTTTTTAAGTTAGTCTTCTGACTAATGATGTCTATCAGTGGCTGAGCAGGTCTGCTGGTGTGATACAGGCAGTACAAGTATGCCATTGGTACTTGTGAGGCTCAGTGAGGAAGACAGGAAGAGACTGGACTCTTTCCTTTTTGATCATGAGAAGGTAATAGATTGCCTAATCAAACCTCTAAGTTGCAGGTATGCTTTGCAGTGAGACCAGAAGTGCTGTTCATGGATAAGAGTTCTGCTGCAACTGCCTGGTATATTTCATAATAGAGAATACCACAACTTTTATGGATTCCTGCACATCTAAATAAATAGCCACTGCCATTTTGTTTTCTTGGAACAACTAAAAAAATGTGTTCAAAATGCTCTCAGGCTACCAAATGAATGTTTCTATTAGCCTATCTAATCCAAAATTAAAATGTTTATGTAATGACTGATGCCTTGCTAAGACAAGAACTGAAATTACCTAACAGAAGCATTACACTTCATAGAATATGTGAAAACCAGTTTGACCTCTTCAAGTCTGCATTATCTAGACAGTTTCCTTTTGTTAATTTGAACCTTTAATGCTAACACAGTTCCGAGATAAATTTTTAGAACCAAAATCTTTCAGACAAAATGCGGTGCTGAAGCGCACCGAGTGTTTTAGATTGCTCTTCCTCTTGCAAAACATAACCCATCCTATTTTATCTCCTTATGACAGATGCAGTGAACCATCTTCATTACCTCTTCTGAGTTTCTTGCATGTTTATAGTGAATCCTAAAACTAAGTGTGACCACAGTAAAACTCTCCATTTTCTGTTACCTAAAGGAAACATTAAAATTCTCTGCTAGGATAGGGGGAGAAGGGCAAAAAAACCCACACCACCAGCATACTGATGCCGATAGTAAAACTCAGCACACATATGCTTTTGTCTTTCCACAACATCTGTGTTTACTCTAAAATCTAACCACATTGGCTGGGAGGGTGGTAATTCTCTGAGACTGGTACAGTCTGGTTTGGAAATTCACATACTTTGAACATTACAGATCACCCAAAGCCTTCAATATGTGAAGTCAATATAAGTAAATTCTTAGGTCTCAGTTTTGATAGCTTCCCCTTTTAATCTAGATTGCTCTAGAAAAGCAATTCCCCCTTTGTTTGTTGGGTTTTTTTTAAAGCTAACACCCTTTTGCCAGATTTCCCTACCAATCTGATTGTCTTCCAATTATCATATTCATCCATCAGAGATTCAAGGGAATCTGGTTCTTCAACAAGTTTGACTTCAAATGTGCAACTGGTACCTCAGGATAATCCTGGCTCTCGTTTGTGGGTGTGACCGTTTGACGCTGTGCCTTTAAGGAAGGGGCACACTGGCTAAATGTTTATAAAATATTTTGGTAGCCTAAACGAATTTCATTGGCCAAGGAGGTGGGAGGTGAGATTGGACCCAGGGGAGCTGGGAACTTTCTCTCAGTCTTCCTTCCTTCACTGTCCCTTTCGGCTGGATCTGCTTCTGGGCTTCTTGCCAAGAGATAAGAACTAACTCACTCCCTGTAACAGGCCTGTCCGCTTCTTCCCCTGTCCTGCTAACCATCCTCGTCTCTTCTTCTACCTCTTTGGGGGAGAAGGGAGGTAGGGGGTGAAGGGGGGCACAGGGGGAAGCCCCCTCTGTGGGGGGTCTGGTTTCTGGTTGAGTTCATTTGCTGTATATTCCTGTATATATTGTAAAATCCCTGTATTGGTTGTGTTACATAGAATCTGTTCCCTTGTAAAATATAATCTCATTTCTCCGACTGGGTTTAGCCATGGTCTCTTTCTCAGTGGGGGAGGGAAAGCAGAGCCTTTCCTTTCAAACCACTACAGTGGGCCACGTAAAACACCAGTTGTTTTTTGGGAAGAGTATAAAAAACCCACAGAAGAAGAGATGCTCGGTATTTCAGTTCACTGCATTGTGGCAGAAAGTATCTTTGTGGTCACATGTTCGAAAGGATTAGGAGATGTAAGTACTTCAGAGAACTGCAAGGGGGACTTCCAGTGCTCTGCAGTCTGGTGACATGCAGTACGATGCCAGGTTGTGTTACCTACCTGTGGGAGAGCAATCTCAATTTAAACACTACTTGCTGAAACTCTTGCTAAGACATGACATTTGAGGTGGCTGATAGTCTTCTAAAAGCCAAGACCCCAGGGTAGAGTTGTGAAGAAATGTGCAAGCGGCTAGACTGGAAGAGCTCACCTCAGCAGTTATCAGTAATTTGCTATCAACTACACCTTATCATGATATGAAAGTGTCATTTAAATCAATTTAATTAATTTTGAGATAAACATCTCCTGGAAACATGTGACAACTTTTAATGACATAATTCCAGGCAAGCAGTACCTTCAGATTGGCACTGCTTTACTGATCAATGTATTATTAGCTACTGCCATAACATTAAGGGCTGAGATGTTTAAAAAGATAAAGTGTAGTCTAGAACATAATGACAGCTTTTTAGTAAGCTGGCAAATACGTAGGCACTTAGATCTCCCTACTGTTAGGCTGTATCAGGGACCTGCTGTTCCTTTCAGGTCTGGTAGATTGGTGAAAAATGTTTCCAGCTACAAAGGAGCCTTTCTGTTCAAGAAAATCTTACAGGGAATAGCATTATGACAATAAGTTTGATGTTACACTGACTGAATTTAAAAAGGTCTGAATTCTTAAGTAGGTAATTTTTAAGTGGTACTTGTCCCAGAACATGGCGAGAGTAGCAGTTAAGCTCAGTCCTTGTAGTGGTACCCACAGATTCTGTAGAACTCATTCTCCCTAACCTCATTTTTCAGGAAATTACAGCCAGATCAAATAGACTTGTTTGCAACAATGCTACTTTTAATGCTGATTTGATGGTTTCCTACTTAAAGTGATAGGCTTGGTAAAACAGCATAAAAGGAGAACTAGTTAAATTTACAGCTGGTTTACAGTCCAGTTCCATGATATTTTGTACTAGGACAAGCTGTCTTTGCTGGGCAGCTTTTGTGTACCAATCAGTAACCATGTTAATATATGCACTTATGTCTTCTTGTTGAACTTACAGCAGTTTATCAGAAGGCTAATCTGATGATCTTCAACTTACAATAGAAAACATCATCATTCTGAATAAAAATAAAGAGTTCTAAGCATATCTTACAGTCACTCCTTTTATTTTCATGATTTGATGTCAAGAGCTTATTCAAAAGGATAATATCTTTAAACCATTCTGACTTTATTTCATAATGCTGTTGTATAGTTTCTGGTTTTAAGCATAGGACATGAACTAGGGTAAGTGTTCACTACACATGTGAGAGCTAGTTATCTAGAATGAACATTGCCAGTACTACTGCTGCAATATTCACAATTAGCGACATCACAAAAATGTTTAATAATTTAACTCTTAAGCACTGCTGCTTAAGAGGAAGTTCAGTCATTATTTTCTAAATGGTATCAAGACATGCTAGAGGTCGGTTTACATTAATTCAAAACATCAGATGAAACACAATGTCATTCTCAAAGTAAAGGCATTTACTTCATCAATAATTCTGAAGTTGCTTCACAAATAATGTAAGCAAATATACACTTGCCATAATAGTGTATTTTCTTTGTAACTGTCCACTGACAAAATCAGAGGCTGCTTTCTTTTTTCCTCTTACCAAATAATTTTCTTGTCTCATTACAAATGTTATCTTTAAAGCTTCTTAGCTGTCATGGCATTTTGTTTCATCAAGTGCACCCTAATGCAGAATATACTCTTTTAAGGGCTTCTCGTTCTGTATAATCTTGTAAAAATATTGGTGTGAACATGAAGGTATACAAATGGGTGACATTTTAAGATAAACATCAAAGCTTCTACCACAGCTTAAATGTCAGTAACTAGAAAGTTTTGCGGCCTGGAAAAAAGTCAGCACAAGAGCCAGCTATGGAGCTGAACCAGTGCAGCAGCTATTGGGAATCACTGGGCAAGGATATTTAATTGAGCAATGCTGTGTAGACCACTAAAAAACACTGGGTTTGACACGAGTGTTACCATTTAATAATAATCAACACTGAAAATCTGCTGCTGCAGCAAAGACTGAGGTATTTTTCAGTGGCACAACTGCATGGGAGGAATAATTGTGTAATGCTAATGAAAGTGATGTAATCAACTTGCAATCATGCTTTCCTGTAAATCTATGTTTCATTTTACATTTGGTAAATACAGGCATTATATTAAAAAAACATGTGTCTCTTTCTTGTAGACATGACTGAAAAGCCCTGTGTGCAACGTTTCCAAAACAAACATGACTCAATACCTTTGGGTCAGTAACTCAAACAAATGATGCAGAATGTCTTTTGGTAATGTCCCTTAAGTGTCTCAGAGAAAGTAGCCATTCATATGTTGGAGAAACATAATCAAAACTTGGCTTATAAAAATCAATTATGTTGTGTGGTAATTGTGTCTTCTTGCAGGATACACAGGTACTCAAACTGGTTGATTACATTACTATATCTAAGCAATTTTGTTATATATAAAAAACCAATAGAATAGAATTAACCAGGTTGGAAGAGACCTTTGAGATCATTGAGTCAAATCTATCATCCAACACTATCTAATCAACTAAACTATGATACCAAGCACCCCATCAAGTCTCTTCCTAAACACCTCCAGTAATAGTGACTCCACCACCTCCCTAACATCCAGCCTAAACCTCCCCTGGTACAGCTTGAGAGTGTGTCCTCTTGTTCTGGTGCTGGTTGCCTAGGAGAAGAGCCCAACCTCTGCCTGTCCACAGCCTCCCTTCAGGGAGTTGTAGAGGTCTCCCCTGAGCCTCCTCTTCTCCAGGCTAAGCAACCCCAGCTCCCTCAGCCTCTCCTCACAAGGCTGTGCTCCAAACCCCTCCCCAGCTTTGTTGCCCTTCTCTGGACACCTTCCAGCAACTCAACATCTTTCCTGAACTGAGGGGCCCAGAACTGGACACAGGACTCAAGGTGTGGCCTAACCAGTGCTGAGTACAGGGCAGAACGACCTCCCTGCTCCTGATGGCCACACTGTTCCTGATACAGGCATTGAAAAAAACCTACAGATCTACTAAACCAGCACATCTCTCAGAAGGAGCACTGTGATAGACAGTTGTAACTCGGCAATTAACTAGAAACTTTTTAAGGGCTTTTAGAGATTAAGATTAAATAAAGTACTGAATTACTGAAAAAGTGCCCAATGATCAATGTTTCTAACTTCAAAATTGCAAAGCTCCATTTCATTTGTTTGAACTGGCTCACTCCAGACCTAGTCAGCACCACAGTGTGACTGTTAGAAGATGAATGAGCGGTTTCTGTCCCATTCCTGAGGTTACACATTTTCTGAGGCTTATTTTTTCTTCTCCTTATGGGATTGATCTGCATTGCTTAAGTCAGTAAATGTGTATGATGATTTGGACATAATCTTGATAAACTAGTCTTGTCTCCACTGAAAACACTTGTGGGAAGAACTATGAAAACTGTTTTTCACACACTATCAAAAATCCATTTTGAGTAAAACAATCAGAGGTCGTCTCATAACACTGGAAACTGTCCACAGGTTTAAGTTTGATGTGAACTTCAGAGAACAGTTTTAGAGGCTGAAGGGTTTGGGAAAGTTTTTTTTAATATTAAAGATTTTATACACATTTAAATTATATAGCAGTATGAAATGTTCTATATCTCCATACACATATACACACACATGCAGAGAACAGTCCATGCTGGAAAATCCAGACTCTTATCTTTAGCAGGCCTTGAAAAAGTTGTCAAACATGACCATGCCAGGCTTTAGTTTTTCACAGTTGCAGTGGTTTCTTAGCTACTTAAGCATTATGGTTCATATTCCCTCTCCTAGGGATAAAACCACCAGAAAACCAACTATGTTTGTTTGCCACAAGGTAAAAACAAGTATTGTAAGAGCATTAATCACAGTGAGGATTTGTATCTGTGCACAATGGCTTTTAATTGTCTGGATAGAAGATCTGATGAAAAAAATCAGAAAAGTTCCCTGTACCTGATGGCTTACATGAAAAATAAGCAACCTTACTGGCAGTCAGGTGTGTTTTGTAGCTATGCTACTCTTCTAGTTCCTGAAAAGAACCATTTTGGGGTGAGGGGAGGGGGGGGGGGTGTGTATGAACAAAAAGGTTTTCTAAACCTTTCCTGACCATTTTATCCAACCAAAATTTTTCTATAAAGTAATCCAAGATATACTGCATCTAAGGTCTATAGAGATATCACATACACACAGACTGAATCTCTTTCAGTCCGTAATTTTGGAGCATAACACCATCAAGACGCAGATGTCATCAGCTGATTTGCAGAGCTGTTTGACGGTGCCACACAAAGCAGAAAGGGAAGCTACACTACCTACTGCAACTGGGGGCAGAAGGTTAGGACAATTAACAGTCCTTCTCCCTCCCGTGATCCTGTTCCCCAAAACTCAGGTTACACCTCCATTTCACAGTTCACTCTTGGGTCCACTTAGCTAACTCAGAGGTGGTCATAAAGCAAAATTGCACAGAAGCAACAGCTATTAAATTGTGCTAATTTGATTGCTGGCCCTCCGCTGTAAGAGCTAAACTACCTCAAATTAATAGCAATCTTCATGCACAACCAGCAGCTTGAGCATGTAGGTGTACACACCGAGCTCCCCTATGGAATAACGTCAGGTTCATCGCAAACTACTGAAGGCAAGCACGAACAGCAATGAATTGCAAGACAGTCTGATCAGGGCGCCAACACATACACCGCCAGAAGTCAAGTAATTTTAAACACAGTTTTAACTGCACATCTGACTGGAAGAGGCAAGAGAACTATACTACATATTTAGCTACATACAGGATAAGGACACAATCTCCACACCAGAGGGAGATGGTAAAAGCTTTGAAACTCGGCATTTCAAACACCTGGCAAGAGAAAGCCAACTCGAGAGGAACGGGAATCCTTCCTTGGAGTTCGGCAGCTTCTAGTCCCGCCACGGGTGGGACCACGAAGGGGGACGCAAGGGTCCGTGGGGAGGCGGCGGCAGACAGCAGCTGGCCCCAGAGCCGCCAGGAACACACAGCACCCAAGGACAGCCCCGAAGACACCAGACGCCCACCCCGCACGCCCCAGTCAGTCTCGCAGCCGCACGCAGGGGAGGGGACAAGGCGGCCATGGCCGCGCATGCGGTCTCGCCTGCGCGGGCGCATTACCTGCGAGCCGCTCGGCACCGCGGCTTTTTTTTTCTTGGTGGGGCCGCTGCCGGTGCCCGGGCTCGCCGGGCGTTTCTTGCTACGGGAAGAGGCCCCGGCGGGAGAAGAGGCCGCCGCGGGGATCAGAGTCGCCATTTCTTCCTCTTCCCAGTCTCTCCGTGCCTGGGGCAGAACTGAGACTGGGAACTCTCCCCCCGCCCAGCAGCCCAGCCCCCCAGCCCGCGCGCCCACTGCGCGTGCGGGCGGCGTCGTGGCGGCGCTGCGGCGGCGCCTCGCAGTTAGCGGTGGGGAGGGGATGGCGTCGGGGAGGGAGGCGGTCGCGGCGGTTTGGCCTCCGCTTGGAAAGGTTTCCATCGCGGGCGTACGAGTCCGGGTGCTCTAGCAGCTGGAGTGAACCTCGTAGGAAGCCGCCTAACTGCTTTCTCCTTCGGGCCTACATCCCTAGCCCAGACAGCTTTCTGGAGGCCTGGCTGTGGCGGCAGAGCTGGTCCCCGGGGTAGCTCACCTCGCCTTCCTGCTTGGCTTGCACCCGTGTGTGGGGGAAGTGACTAAATGTGGCAAGTTTTGGGTTTCCTACCTGTAGGAGGTAGTGAGGGTGCAGGGGTGGGCCGGGCGCGGTGGCTGAGTCCTGCCTGTCGCTGAGGGTTTGGAGCCGGGCAGTCGTGCGGGAAGTCAAAATAAAAAAGCTGTGTAAGACTCCAAGCTGTAGTTTGTCGGAGGGGGGACTTAGCCCCTGCTGTTAGGCCGCTGCTGATTTAGGCCTGCCTAAAGCGAGGTAAAGGTTATGCAAGACGCTTGGACACCGTGAAAGGGTTGGTGAGTCTCAAATTTGTCATTTTTTTCCGGTTGTCTTGATAAAACATGGAGCGGGTTTGAATTGCTCCCCTTGGTTTTAAGATGATGAGCCCTGAGAAGCCTACTAATAAACGTTCATAGAACATTTAAGTGTAGTCGTTTTTAAATGCAAGTTGGAATTAATTGCAGTTGTCATTAAGGATTTCAAAATACGACTACAGATAGCTGATAGTGACTGAAAGACAATAGATGCCTTATGATTAGGATAATTTTAAGATTTTTTATTTTTTTTTTCTTTATGGAGGCAGAAAGGGATGAGAGAAGAAAATGTCAGGAAAACCAGTATGAGGATCTTTAGGGTAAAGCAGAACAGAGTGAACCGCTATGCTCTGGCTCGGTGCAGGCTGTACTCAAGACTGGGGGGATAATGGGAGGGCTTTGCCTGACAGCTGGCTCCCCTGTGAACCGTGAGGCATAGCATCAGCCACTGGGACAGTAAGGGCTGAGGAGGATGACCTACCATTATGAACGTCAGTAATAGGAATCTGGAGGTGCGGGGACAGCTGATGGAGAAGACCCATAGGGAGAAATGGTTGGGGAAGCATGTATTTTGTCAGCTGCTCCCTGCCTCAGTCCCAGGAGCAGCTTTCTAATGAGTAGAAGGTTGTGCCAGTTCTCTTCCTACTGGTAGTGGTGAACTAGCCCAACAAAGCAGCTGGTCGCAGTGGGACATGCTGTGACTGCCGTGTTCAGGATGTGTGGGAGTAAATACCTTTGATACGTTCGGACCACATGCATTGTTACTCTTCTGCTTCATCAGAAGCCAGTATCCACAGCTGAGCATCTATTCTGTTCTCAGCTTTGTCTTTCTCAGTAGCTGCTTTACATCCCACCTGCCTGTTTTAGCTTTCAGCGTTCCTGCTCTTCTTACCTACTACCAGAAATACGGGTAGGTCAAAAATGAAATTCTGTGGCTTCATTTGGCTATACTGCAGTTTATAAGATGATTAGGTATCTAAAGTTGTGAGAGAATATAGATAAACTTTGTCTAAAAAAAATAAATGTTTTTTAAGCCTAAAATAACCTCTATGCGTTTTTTTTCATATCTACAAAGTGGGGATAACTTTTTGCTAGGTGGTAGGAAGTTGTGGAGGTTGAGAAATACCACCTCTTAATGTTCATGTAGTAATTTGTACCATTACAATTTCCCAGCAACAGTACCAGTTAACTTGTATGTTCATTTATCCATCTTTAACAGCATTGCAAAGGTGCAGTTTGTGCTATAATTTTTAACTCTTTAAAAAGACTTAAGTTTTACTTAAAAGCAAACAAACCCACTGGGTTTTTTTGTTGTGTTGGCTCTACTGGGTGTGATTTGCATTTCCATAGAGGCTCTGTATAAAGAAATAATTTAACTTCTTAGCTTCGCCACTCTGTTGGGTAAAAAGCAAGGAATTCCTTCAGGGCAGATTGTGATGCTTGGTGGCATTTTGTACGTGATTCTTTAAAAGTACTTGTAAGATTTGATGACTGACTTCTCAGAGCCTGCAGTGTGAACTTTTGTGATTTGGTTTTGTTCCCTGCAATTTGCAGTTACAGGCATTGCATTAGCTTTGTTTAAATACGCCTTTAAAATAGGTATTTAAACTCTGGATTAAGGAGGCTGCTTTGGTAACATTAAAGGCCTTTTTACTGTGCACATCAAACATCTAATTTTTACTACAATCTTTCGAAAAGGCCATTTCTGTATTCTTAGTAACAAAGAAAGTGAAGCAGGGCCTTTAGAAATGTCTTTTGTGCCGTTTTCGTGGTAGCCTCTCCTTAAAGCTTATTTTAAAATGTGATTGACACATGAGAAATGAGCAGTAAGGCAAGACTTAAAGTGTCGTTCTGTTTGCAGTTTAGTGTACCTTGAATTTTTTGCTATTAACTTGGTGTTGCTTGCACACTTGCTGCGTATCAGCATAAATACCTGAAGTTTGGACTTCTCACTAAAATTTACATGCTTGCTGTGCTGGGCAAGTTTAACCAATGTATTGTGTAGGCAGAGCAAGGTTAACCAAAAAAGTTACTGGGGGGGAAAAAAAAAAGTAGTAGTATTTTACTTCGATTTTAAACATTATGCTATTTGCATACATGATAAAGAAACTGGCTACTGTGCAGGTAATTGAACCCTGTATTTTATATATCCTGGATATTTATTATGCGCTATTTAGCACATTTACCCACCATCACAAAACTTTTATGAATTATTTTATCATATTGGATTTAATTTTACCTTCTTGAAAGTGAAAATGGGTTAAGAATTTCCATATTTAGTTTGCATTCAGATTCTGGTGTTTTCTGCAGATACTCATGTGAACAAGTTTTTGATTTCTGATATGCTCAGATGTGAAAGATAAAAATGTCATGATACTCATTTGTATAGTCTTTAATGCAGTAACCACCCTGAAATGCTGTAGATTTTCAGACTGAAAAAAATGTGCATTACCTGAGTAAGCTGATTTATGAACATAAGGTCTTGGTGGGATGGCAAATAGTTTGTGAGCAATCTGGAGACTGGGCATGGTCATGCAATTCATTTCCCATTGAATTAATTAATACAACAGGGGATAAAATCAGTGAACAAATTGCTCACAGGGATTGGCTTGTGCATCTCTGTGAAACAAGTCTTCTAGGATATGGCAAGTTAACATAGCCATCAATATCTCTTAATTGTGAGTGAGCCACCTGTGAATGTTACCTGCTTTGCTCAGGTACTTCTTTTGATGCAAACCGCACCCCAAAAGATGAAGATACAAAGTGCCAACAGTACATGTCACCTACTTGATAACATCTTGACTTCTGTAGTTTGTTAGTCTTCCTTTTTATTATTTTCCTTTGCCTTTTTTTTTTTTTTTTAATAATGCAAACTAGGAATTCAAGTACTACAGAAACCACTCAGGTTGGTACTGGTCAGACTCCACCAAATGCCTTAGCCAAGGTCTCTGGTCTGCTGAGTTGCGGCTGTGCAAACCAGATAGAACAGACAAAAAAAAGAAAGCCCAAACTAAACAAAAAAACCCCCAATCAGTGATTTTAAGTGTCTTATCTGTTGATCTTGGGAAATCTCAAAAGTTCACATGAGGTGAGCAAGAGAAGCAAATGGATATTGCTTAGCATCTGTGTAATTCTTGTGACATTCTTAAAAAAGATGGTCTTTCTTAGGGTAAAAAGTATCCTACAAGACAGAAAAATAAACCCCTGTAGATAATTTGAACTACACAAATCATGAGCTGGGGTAAAAATCACTGGATAACAGTTGTATTAGAAGGCATTGCAGAGCCTGGCTGAATTGAGCTGGATATGAATCAGCAGCATTTCAGTACCTTGAAATGTGCATGTCACACAAGCAGGAAGCCTCCAAGGCACATGTTGTAATCCTTTCACTTGTTTTGCTTTGGTTAGGGTCAATTTGAATGCTATGTCTAGCTTTGGGCATTAGACTTCTGGACTCTTTCCAAATCTTTCCTGTCTAGAAGAGAAAGCTCTGAGGTGTAGGAAGCATGATCTGTGAAGTGATTGAGAATTTGGGTTATATATTGGGCATAAGGAGGAGAAAGGGGATTTCTGCAGGAAGGGAATAAACCATTCTGTGTCCATTATAGACTCAATTTGCTGAGCAGCATGGGCCATTCTTTATCTACTAACCATACATACTCCATGTGTTTGTTTGGGGGATTTCTTTTGTATTAGCAATGATCCTACTTGAAGAATCTGTTACTTTCTGTGATGAGCTCGTGGGTAATACATAGAGGAATTTCAGTATTCAGGGAGGGTTTGTGTTTGTGGTTTTTTTCCCAATGAATTAGTTGACTGCAATTTGAGAGGGCTTAAGTTTTCTTTCTAGGTTTTAGTGGAGAAGTCCAAGGATATGAAAGCACGCTGCAAGGGGGAAGGGACCATCTCTCTGCGTGTCTGCAACAATGAAGAAATAAAATAACTTTTGCAGTAAGGAAGACTCAGGTTATATTACAAAGAGCTTGCTTTTTTCAGAGCAGGCCAGCTTTGCACTAGAACAGCTCGCTTTTGAAAGTTTTGTAAAACAAGTTAGACATCTGCTGCAAAAGTTCACACACAGCTGGTTCTACCAAGAGACAGGAGTGTAGATTAGATGACCGCTATGGAATTTTTGAGTTCTGTTTTTTGTAATTCTGTCAATTCTGTTGTTACTCCTAAAGGTCTTATGCTTTTGTACAGAGAAGTGAGAATGTGAGGCTGGCTGCAGAGGGTCAGACTGCTTAACCCAGTACGCCAACAGCGGGAGCTGAAGCAGATATTCAAGTGAAGGCTGTACAAACAGGGCAAACTACACAGGGTGATACTTGTTCTGTAGATGGTTTCTGTGTCTTTACTAGCTCTTAGTAGATTCCAATTTGCCTGGTGTCCCTTGAATGAAATTGAGCTGTTTATGTTCATGGTATCCATGGGTCTTACAGCTGAAACATTTGTAAAGACCCATATCTTTCTCTTGGTTTTGAACCTGACTCAATTGTAGCTTCATTTGGTGTCTGTTGGCTCTTTTTCTTTGAAGAGACATTGAAAACCCACCCACTCCATTGCCATTAAAGACTTAATAGAACTTTACCTTAAACACTTCGGTTTCTAAGTCTCAGGAGTTCTAGCCTTCTTAGCTATTTCTTATATGAGGCAATGCTTGGTTCATCTTGCTGTTTGGAATGTTTTCTGCATCCTTTTAGATGGAGGGAACAAACTGCACACAGTATTTAAGATACAGGTAGAAAATTTATAGTTTCTGGTTTATTCTCAATTAATTTTCAAATAAATGATTTTGGGTTTTTGACTGGTGAGCAGTAAGCCTGTTTCCATAATCTGCCTAGCCAAACCTCAGAGTCTCTCTTCTTGAATACCCCAGCTCAACTCATATATTTGAAATGTAGGCAACTTTCTTCTCCTGTGTATCTTTTTATATTATTTATATTGATTTTTTTGGTGCTGATCTATTACCTAATTATTAAATCTGTATGTTAGTAACATAAAGTCTGTATGTAGTTCTTCATGATGAGCCCTCCTCACCATGAATAATAAAGCAGCATCAGCATTTTGCCACTTTGCTGCACCACTTTTCTAGCTTGCTTATAAATACAATGAGCAGCACTGTTGTGTTTAGAGAAGGATAAATTTGGTAAGAGATAAATCCCCTTATGTTCTAGCTGGTCCTCAGAGATTAGAGGGGCTAAGCACGTCTGGACTTAATACATGTGTCAGTTGTGGGTACTGTAGGACCAACACAAGATACCCAAACAGGCTGTCTGCTGTAGGTCCAGCCGCATTCAAAAGAAGCAGTTGAGTGCACAAACAGTTCAGTTTATTTACATGTAATCCTCAGAGTCTTTAGATTTCTGGTGATAAACATATTAAACTACAGCTCCAAACTATGATTGTAATCACACTCAGTCTCCCAGGGAAGCACACAGCATAGCTGAGGTCACAAATCTTACCCAAGAGATGTCCCTTCTAGGGAGTGGGAGGTAAGGGTGGGACAAACCTGTTGATCTGTCCTGGCCCTGTGGTGTCCAGCTCTCAATCCCTTCCAAATGAGATATGAAGTTTGGGCAATATTTATATAATTTTTGAGAGTGTGGGGGTGGAACTGCTGTTATGTTATCATTCCTGGTGGTCAGCCAGTTGTTTGTTTGTTGGTTGCACAAGCTGTTTCTTGGGTTGGTTGGTTGTTTTTTTTTGGTGTGACTTCTCTGGTCAGCAGTATTGCAGGTGATAAGTGGAAGAATGGAGTGGTGGGCCTTCACTTTCCCCCTTCCATTCTGCCTAGTGCCATGGCAACACAGAACACAGGGTCTCCACCCAGCCCCTGTGCCTGCTTTGGGCACCACTTGTTTATCAGCAACAATGGGCTGAGTATTTTTTCTATTTTATGCTTCCAACAAGCATGAGTCTAGGACTCTGTAAGGACTACTTACTTCCCTAACTATTTTAGGTTATTACATTCTAGTATTTTTTAAAGTTCTCTATCTATGCAAGAACCTTCCTTTTTTTTTTTTGTAGATGCTTAGATTCCTTAACCCTTCTGGAAATCCAGATAGAGTATATCAACTGGATTTCCACTGTCCATGTGCTTGTGGGCATAAAAATATGACAGTAGTAACAATGTGATTGCCTTTTACATGAGAAACTGCTCTTTTTACTAAATACAAATTGGTTTATGACAGCATTACATTCCTAGTTCTGGCACATAGGCTTGCTGTGCTTTTCAATGCTCAGAATACAATGATTTCATCATCTGTCTTCCATTTTTGGAATAGTGGAATTATAAATGGATGCATTTTACTGCTTGAAGAAAGATTTTGACAAAGAACATTAACTGTGCTGTTGAGTATATCATACTGTGTCATTGAATCTCTTCAGTGGGCATGTCTGGTATTACAGAATCAGAATGACAGAAAACATGCAGTTGGAAGAGACCTCAAAGATCATCCAGTCCAACCTTTGACCCAGCACTGAAGGGTCAACACTAAACCATGTCCCTCAGTGCCAGGTCCACATGCTGCTTAAATACCTCCAAGGATGGCGAGTCCACTACTGTCCTGGGCAGACCATTCCAATTTTTGATAACTCTCTCTGTGAAGAAATATTTCCCAACTTTCAGTCTGCACCTCCCCATGCACAGCTTGTACCCTGTAGTCCTGTCATTTGACACCAAGGAGAAGAGGCTGGCCCCCCTCCTCACTCCAAGTCCTTTCAGGGAGTTGTAGAGAGCAATGAGGTCTCCCCTCAGCCTCCTCTTCTCCAGACTGAACAACCCCAGCTCCCTAAGATTACTCCTATTACTGTGGGGGGGTTCTCCTGCAGGCCACCTGACCAGCAGAGCCAAGCAGATGAGGCCCTCCATAGGCAAATAGAAGCAGCTTCCAGGTCACAAGCCCTGGTCCTCATGGGTGATTTCAACCACCCTGACATCTGCTGGAGGGACAACACAGCAAGGCACCAGCAACCCAGGATGTTCCTGGACTGCGTAGAAGATGACTTCCTCCTCCAAATGGTAGAGGAACCAACAAGAAAAGGTGCTATGCTGGACCTTGTTCTCACCAACAGGGAAGGGCTGGTAACCAATGTGAGGCTCAGAGACAGCCTTGGCTGCAGTGACCATGAAGCAGTTGAATTTAATCTCCTCAGCGCAATCAGGAGGGAGTATTCTAAGCTTACAACCCTAGACTTTAGGCGTGCAGACTTTGATCACTTCAGGGATCTGATAGCCAAAGTGTCGTGGGATAAAGCCCTGGAGGGAAGAGGGACCCAGGACCCAGGTCAGTATTCAAGGACTTCTCTGTGTCCAGGAGCTATGTATACCAACAAAGAGGAAAGCAGGAAAGAATGCTAGGAGGCCTGCCTGGATGAGCAAGAAGCTCCTGGACACACTATTACTTAAAAAGAAACTCTGCCGGCAGTGGAGGGAAGGACAGCTAGAACAGGGGGGATATAAGGAAGCTGCCCGAGCAGCAAGAGACCTGGTTAGGAAAGCCAAAGTAGAGTTTGAATTGAATCTAGCCAGGGAGGTTAAAGGGAATGCTAAGAACTTCTACAGGTATATGAATGGGAAGAAGATGACTAGGGAAGGTGTGGGCCCCCTCAGAAAGGAAACTGGTGAAATGGTCACAAGTGATGAGGAAAAGGCTGAGGTACTCAATAACTTCTTGTGACCGTTTGACACTGTGCCTTTAAGAACAAGCAGTGCTGAGACACTGGCTAAATGTTTTCGGTACTAGAACCAAAACATTCTGATATTCTAAACAAATTTCATTGGTTGATAGACAAAAATGCAGCTTTAGATTGTGAAGCAGTTGGAATTCTTTTTTTTCCTCAGTTCGGTTTGGGAGTTGGGGGAGTTGGAGTTTCAGCCTGTTCTCCCTGCCTGCTTCTTCTGCGAACTGCTGGAGTTGGCCTTCAGATAAGCAAACACTAATCCTGCATGGGCTTTTGAAGCTTACTAACAACTCTCTTCCTTAGTAACTTGCCTTTCTCTCTCTCTAACCCCTTTTTGGGGAAAAAGGGAGGTAGGGGGGGAGAGAGGGGGTTCCAAGGAGAGGATCCCTCCCTCGGGGAGGGATTTTTGTTGTGTTATTTCTCTTTGCTGTGTATTTCTGTGTATATATTGTAAATACCTGTATATATTGTGTTATATATAACCTGCTTTCCATATATGCTTGTAAATATATAGCTTGCTCTTTCGACTGGGCTAGTTGTGGTTTCTTACTCTGTGGAGGAGGGAGAGCTAAGCCCTCTCTCAACCTACCACACTTCTTTACCTCAGTCTTCACTGCAAGGGCCTCTAGCCACACTCCTGATGTTATAGAAGACAATGCCAGGGACAGGGAGGAAGAACTGCCCATGGTAAGTGAAGATCAGGTTGGTGATCACCTGAAGAACCTGAAAGTGTTCAAGTCCATGGGACCTGACGGGATACACCCACGGGTGCTGAGAGAACTGGCAGAGGAGGTTGCTAAACCCCTCTCTATTCTATTCCAAAAGTCCTGGCAGTCTGGGGAAGTCCCCACAGACTGGAAAAGGGGAAACATTACCCCCATTTTCAAAAAGGGTAAGAAGGAGGAACCAGGGAACTACAGGCCAGTCAATCTCACCTCTGTGCCTGGAAAGATCATGGAGCAGATCTTCCTGGAGGCATTGCTGACTCGAAAGAATAGTGAAGAGGTGATTTGGAACAGCAGGGCTTCACCAAGGCCAAATCCTGCCTGACAAACCTGGTGGCCTCCTATGACAAGCTGTGGTGGTGGGAGAGTGTTCCAGCAACTGTCCCTTTCTTAAAGGCACAGCCTAAAACAGTCACATAAGGTCACAGCATTAATAGCTGAGGGGCAGCAACTGGTGTCGTTTACTTGGGCCTGAGTAAAGCCTTCGACACTGTCCCGCACCACATCCTGGTCTCCAAACTGGTGACACATGGGTTTGATGGGTGACCACTAGATGGATACAGAACTGGCTTGATGGCTGCACCCAAAGAGTGGCTGTCCATGGGTCCATGTCCCAGTGGAGGCCAGTGACAAGCGGAGTCCCTCAGGGGTCAGCCCTGGGACCAGGCTTGTTCAACATCTTTGTTGGTGCCATGGACAGTGGCACTGAGTGCACCCTCAGCAAGTTTGCTGATGACACCAAGCTGTGTGGGGCAGCAGACAGGCTGGAGGGAAGGGATGCCATCCAGAGGGACTTTGACAGGCTGGAGAGGTGGGCGCAAGCCAACCTCATGAGGTTCAGCAAGACCAAGTGCAGGGTCCTGCATCTGGGTCGAGGCAATCCCAGGCACAAATCCAGGCTGGGCAGATTGGGTGGAAAGCAGCCCTGAGGAGAGAGCCTTGGGGGTGCTGGGGAGGAGAAGCTCACCAGGAGCTCTCAGAGTGCACTTGCAGCCCAGAAAGCCAATCAGATCCTGGGCTGCAGCAAGAGAAGTGGCCAGCAGGGCAAGGGAGGGGATTCTCCCCCTCTGCTCAGCTCTGGTCAGACCCCACCTGGAGTACTGCCTCCAGTGCTGGAGCCCCTAGGACAAGAGGGATCTGGAGGTGCTGGAAGGTGTCCAGAGAAGGGCCATGAGGATGAGCAGAGGGCTGAAGCACCTCTCCTGTGAGCACAGACTGAAGGAGTTGGGGCTGTTCAGTCTGGGGAAGAGAAGGCTCTGAGGTGACCTCATTGTGGCCTTCCAGTATCTGAAAGGGGCCTACAAGAAGGCTGGGGAGGGACTGCTCAGGATCTCAGGCAGTGACAGGACTAGGGGGAATGGAATGAAGCTGGAGGTGGGGAGATTTGGACTGGAGGTGAGGAGGAAGTTCTTCCCCATGAGAGTGGTGAAGCCCTGGAATGGGTTGTCCAGGGAGGTGGTTGGGGCCCCATCCCTGGAGGTGTTAAAGCCCAGGCTGGATGAGGCTCTGGCCAGCCTGATCTAGTGTGGGGTGTCCCTGCCCATGGCAGGGGGATTGGAACTGGATGATCCTTGTGGTCCCTTCCAACCCTGACTGATAACTATGATACTAAGATACTCCTTGTAGGTTATGTGGTCCAGGCCCTTCATGTGCCTTGTTGCACTTCTCTGGACATGCACCCGCACCTCAAAGTCCTTCCTGTAGTGAGGGTCCCAGAACCAAACACAATACATGAGGTGTGGCCTCACCAGTGCTGAGTACCAGGGGATGATCACCTCCTTGTTCCTGCTGGCCACAGTGTTTCTAATATGAGCTAAGGTGCTATTGGCTTTCCTGGCCACCTGGGCACATTGCTGACTCATATTTAGTTGACTGTCAACCAGAACACCCAGGTTGCTCTCTGAGTCTGTAGCTTACCGTAGGGTTGTTGTGACTGAGATGGAGGACCTGGAACTTGGCCTTGTTGAACTTGTTATTTATTTATCACCTGGAATAGAATAGAATTAACCAGGTAGGCAGAGACCTTTGAGATCATCGAGTCAAGCCTATCACCCAACACCATCTAATCAACTAAACCATGGAACCAAGCACCCTGACCAGTCTCTTATTAAACACCTCCAGTGATGGTGACTCCACCACCTCCCTGGGCAGCATGTTCCAATGGCCAATCTCTATGAAGAACTTCTTCCTAACATCCAGCCTGAAGTTCAATTAGTCTTGGCCCATGGGTCTAATCTGTTCAAATCCCATTGTAAGGCTTCCCTACCCTCTAGCAGATCGATACAGCCACTTTTCAGCACTGTTTAATGTTGTTATTGCTGATATTATTGAAAGAAAATAGGTAAAGAGGTGTGTTAACCTGTTAGTCTTCTTTTATTTCCCAATTTGTAGTTGAATATGGCTCGGCAATGTTGAATGAGAGGACAAAGAAAAATTAAACCTTAGAGTCAGGGTTATGTGCTCCTTGTCATGTCTCTTGCTCTGAGTTTAGCAAAAGAGTTGAATTTACTTATTTGTTTAGGTGGATTTGTATGGCCTTTTGCAAATGAGGAATTTTGCTGATTATTTCACAGTATGAGCAAGCTATGATCTCTGCTCCTTTAGTGGAGGGCAACTCATCACAGAAAAGGTAATGTGTTTTCAAGTAATTTAAAAATGGTGCATCTAAGTACATTTCAAGGTGTTCTCCTTTCTCCAACACACTTTAGGCATTCCCTTTAGCAAATATTAAGGGCTGAATGAACAGAAGACACTGTCTTAATCACCTTTCATCCTTTGTGACTGAAAATAAATGTTTTGATTTTTAAACAAACCACAAAAAACCCCTACCAATATCATTTTTGAAAGGTTCCAAGGAATCTGCCTTCTTCAGCTAAGTGAGACTGCACATAATTATACCTAATGATTTCACCACCGTCAGATTAGATTGATTTATTTTTTTCAGTCACTTTTGTGCAGATTAGATTCAAGTCAGGTGTTCAGAGTGGAAGAAGGTGCATTAATCTGCAGTGATGTTCTCTCCCAGTTAGCAAGTTCTAAGATGTTAGATAATGCAAGTTTGGGAATATGAAGCATTTTTGTTCTCCAGTAGGTTTAGTGAAGTAAAAGAAGTTTAGATCTTCAAAGATAACCATCAGCAACTTAAGTCTCAGGCTTACAAATAAATGGAAATAAAGTGTAATTCTGACAGATTTAAAGGCTGAGGAAAAATTACAGTGGTTCAATTGAGATTTTTAGCAAAATTAAAAAAAAAATCTTTCTGTAATGTAAGCCCTGTAGTGTACACATTTTTGTGCAATTAAAAAGCTGTCTTCAAAACGTTTGGTTAGCAAATCAACATTTATAATGTGTGTAAATTTGCTTGTAGTGACTTCTCTAATGCTGCACAACCTCCTTACCTGGAATGTATAGTGTTGAAGGTCACACACTAATTTCATCCAAACTGCATGTGGTCAGACCATAATTTTAATTATTTTCAAAAGCAATAGCGCATTAGCATTGCAGAAGTGAACAGTGAAGGACAAAGTACTGAATTAATCCTGGAAAGGCTTTGCTGTAGCTCAAAGTGTATGTTTATTGCTTAATTATCTCAGTTACTGAATATGCTTATTGCATAACCTGGGGAGACATTAATGGAGTCCATTACTACACTTGCCAATTTATAGTACTTCAGGGGGAAAACAAATCTTGACTGTAAGCAGCTGTAACAAAATCAAAACTATTGATACTATCTTTCTTTTATCCTGATAAAATCTGAAGTTATTTTCTTAATGAGTCTTCTGCCAATGCTTGTTGTAAGTTGCCAATATTTTATTTTTTTGGCGAAAGGACTCTTATTCCAATTACATTAAAGTATTTTCCTTTTCACATGTGCCTTAATATTCAGCTGAGCTATTAATTTTGGTTTTGTTTAATGTTGGTATTAGCTAATGTCAAGAAACCACTTCTTTTTAATAACTTAAGAAGATTGGGTTTTGATTAAATCAGAGCAATATGGAGTGTAATTTTAACTGACGGAGCAATGAGGATTTTGTAGGCATACAGGCAGTTTTCTGTCTTCTACTTGAAAAGATGATTTCAGGAATGTTTGCCCAAATTGCAGTTTAGTGTTAAATGAAAACCTTGAGCTGGTGGGATATTAATACCAGAAACTAGTTTGAATGGCACGCACAGGTTTTCCTGCAGTTCTTAATGCCTTGTAATTTTTAGGTTTTAATGCCTTTTATCTTGCCAGGCTATGAAGTCACCAAATCCCAAAGCGATGGTCAATATCTATTTTACCACTTTCATAAAACTGATGGTTTAAAACTGTCCATAGGTTGGAAGGAGGGCATTTTGCCATGTCTGAAATAATCCATCAAAGGAGAGGCTTGGTTTGGTGTGGTGTTTGTTGATTTTGGCTGCTTGGTTTTTGTGTTTTCTTTATTGATGATTATGAATTATCCAATGCTTTAAAATCTATAACTACAAGACCCAACTCCTGTATCAGCAGGAACGCCACATTGTTGTCTGAATGTTCTGTTTGGATGAAGCAAGGCCTGGACTGATTCCTCTCGACAGCAGAGGAAATATCTCCATTTGCCATAGTGGGAGCTAGCATTTTTCCAGAAAGAGGCATTATTTCATATACTCCAGAAGATTGTGACTCCAAAAGTATCACAGTATCACCAAGGTTGGAAGAGACCTCGGGGATCATCAAGTCCAACCTGTCTTCACAGACCTCATGACTAGACCATGGCACCAAGTGCCACGTCCAGTCCCCTCTTGAACACCTCCAGGGATGGTGACTCCATCACCTCTCTAGGCAGCCCATTCCAATGACGAACGACTCACTCGGTGAAGAACTTTCTCCTCACCTCAAGTCTAAACCTCCCCTGGCACAGCTTGAGACTGTGTCCCCTTGTTCTGGTGCTGGTTGCCTGGGACAAGAGACCAACGCCTTCCTGGCTACAACCACCTTTCAGGTAGTTGTAGAGGGCAATGAGGTCACCCCTGAGCCTCCTCTTCTCCAGGCTAAACAATCCCAGCTCCCTCAGCTTCTCCTCATAGGGCTTGTAAGTGAGATAGGGGCCTCTACTGTCATCTGAGAATGAAGTTACAATCTGTATGAAATACTTTGTCTCTACGAGCTGTCCCCTTGCTTTCTTAGTTTATGTATTCTTGCATTACAATATATACTGTACAACAGGGATAGATCGGATTTCAGTGTATATGAATGTAGAGAGATTTTAATACTTGTTATTGGAAGGCACATGCGTATATAAATAAAGCTTCTATATAGATACATAGAAGTGTATGAGTGTGTGTGTAAAAAGTACTTCAGTTGGCTCTGTTCCTATTGTTAAAGTTCTGCTATTGAGTATACTGAGTACATGCCAACTGTTACGCAGAATTATTCTCCCGGTCTCAAGGGGCAATTTTGTGTCTTATGTCTTCAAAACAAAACTGATCTCACAAATAGTTCGAAAGTGTTCATTTAATCTTGGAAGTAGTCCCACTGAATGTAATGAGCCCTTAGATGATAAATTCTTTGGGGCTTTTACTTCCTTTGTGCTTTATTCAGTTGTAAGCACAATCTCCACTAGCTTTTACATTATCATCTACTGTTACTTACAGCAAAATGCTTTTAGGTTTTGGCTTGAAATTGCTAATTAAAACACATAGGCACAAAAACTCTGATGCAAGAGACAACAATTAAATTGGAATTATTTCAATATTATATTTGAAGAATCTGAGTTGGCTTTGCGCATTTCAAAAGCTACATTTTTGAATGATGCTGTAGTGGTCATCTGATTTGGTTTCAGTTGGGAAGAGTCTTAGATCCATTGGGATTTTTGAGAGGAGAAGGACGGTAGACTTGGACAGTAATGCTCCAACCTGCTGATGAATGCTGATAGTCAAATAACTGGCTTCTATGTAACTGGGAAAATCAGCTTTTCTTTATTCCAATGCCAACTGCAAAAGGTATCTGACTTACCCACCAGGGTCCTCTGAAAGCCATTCCAGTGAACAGCATTCTTCTGAATTGCATGCCTGAAATAAGCTTCCTGCATGCTGGATTTGCTCAGTAGAATTGATGTGGTCTGACTATATATTTATTAATAAGCTATATGTAAAGCACAATCTCATTTTAGATAATTGAGACATCTGGGTGGTTTTTTTTTTTCTTCCCATATGGTTTCACTCCTTACTTTCAGAGAAATTGGTAATTTAACCTTGCCAGCAGACAATTTTTAAACTTTGAAAGTTTGTAAACTTTGTAAGCTTTTTGATTTAGTTAAAACAGCATTTCTGTTCTGGTGGTGTAAAACCAGGTCCCACACTGACTGGAGTACAGTGTGAGGCTTACAGTACTTGACGCTGTTCTTTCAGTAGTATGCTTTGAAACAATTTATAGGAAAATGAGCATAGTATCTTAGTTACTTTTATTTTGAGGGTTACTCTGCTTATTTTCTCTTTTGAGAAAAAAGGAGGGGTAGGAAATAGGCAGAGGGAGCAGTAGTACATGCAAATGTAGACAATAAAACCAAACTAGTCTATCAGTGCAATGATGAAATTAGGTGAGATGAGTATTTTGTTTATTGGTTTTCATTTTAAAACTGTTTGAAAGGTGTTTTATCTGCTGCATTGGTTTTCATGTTTAAAATGGTATTCTTATTCAGCAGTGCTGTCAAGAACTACCTCATTAAGTGACATCTCTTTTTTTTTTCCTCTCCATCTGTCTAGAACAGCAGGAAAAAAGTTTTCAAACAAAAATCAGGTTTGTACAATTTCTTTCTACATTTTTGTACCTGTATTCATATGAAAATTCAATCAGATTTTCTGGGAAGTGCCTCTAGAACAACAGTCCTAATAAAAGCATTCTCCAGAACATCAGGGCCAGTTTGGGATGTAGGAAGGTGAGTGACTGTAAATGCCCAAACAAAACAAACAAAAAAAAAATTGGAAACACAAGGGAAGGAAAATCTGCCTACTTAATGAAAATATATGCTGTGGTTGATTGACAGCATAGCTAGAAGAAATTTATGAAGAGAGGCATCTCATCTGAATATGTGATCAAAGAGTTCATCACTTCAGGGGTTAGAAGCAGTGCAGCATTTTGCCTAAAAATCATGATTTACATGGAAGTCAGTAACAGTGCCATAAAAAGGATAAATGCCCTGGATGCCATTTGAGTCATTATAGATAGAACTGATTCACCACAGCAAGAGTGTAATACCACTTGTTTAGCTGAGTAGACAGCAGCAAATTTCAGACACTGGTTTTAGCGCTGAAATTAAGAGAAAACCGACTCCAAAAGCCAGGAAGAAAAGGCAACAGTGAAACCATCAAAACACAGCTAGTGCTTTCAGGTAACTGCTTTTGTCACCATTCAGCTTTCAGGAATTCCAGTGTTCTTCAGGTTCAAGTGATTCTCCTCATGGGATTTGTATCAGTGCTGTGCCCTTATTCTTTGCAGCAGCCGCTCAGAGGTCCTGGCAAGAAATCAATTTTAAGTCTGCATTCTCTCTCTTAACAATGCTTACAAAGACTGAATGAGGGGCTCTGATAAACCTTTTGCTTTCAGAGGCCTCAGATAGTACTGATATTGTTCAGCTAGTTGGAGTAGTGACACTGAATGAACGAAACGGTGTCAACTTACGAAGTCGCTCCTTTGCAAAGTCAGAGAGAGAGCTTAAGGGCAGAAGACAGTTGCATGCAAGGCTGAAGTCCCACATCAAAGGTTGGGTAGAAAACTATTTTGCAGCTGAGGCAGTGGCAGGGGATGTGTAACTGTATGGCTCGTAATGCAAAAAGTCCTATTAAAAAATAAATATAGGTTTAGAAACAAGCAAATAGGGTAGCATAATTTATTCCCTGCATCCTAAAATATTTACATTTTTAGTTCTATTGTAGACACAAGAGGTAAGATAGCCCAGTATGTAAAAAAATTAGCATGCAAATCAGTTTGACAGCAGACATCAGTTACCAATTTGCCACTAGGTGATGTTCAACAATCTGAGAGTAATGAATTTTCAGGAAGAATAATTTACTGTTCTGGGCTATGCATATGCTAAGGATGATATCATATTCTGAAATAACAACTATGCAGACCATAAATAGTCTTTGCTCGAGAGTTTTAACAGTTACTTTGCAAGCCAGGAGTGTATCTTCGATGAAACTGCTTTTCTTTTTATCCAAAGCCTTGCCTTTATCCAAATAAAGGTATTTCAAATACCAGAGTGAATTTTACTGTTGGAACTGTGCTAAACAGGGATATGCTGTAGTGAAAAGTGAGACACATAGTGAAGCAGGAACATGACCTAATAATGAAGCATAGAAATGGGAGGGGAGGTAAGACCTTGAATCTTTCTGGCACTACGTCATTGACTTGCTTTGCAAGTTGAGGCAAGTTTCCTTCCCAAAAAGCAGGGTCAAACTTACTTGCATTACAGGGTCACATGGAGTTTAGTTAGGATGCAGTGTAATGTCTCCTGCCCTTGGGATAACTGTAGCCATCTGGTATAAGTCTAACAAGAAAGGGACCAAGTTGCATTATCAAAAAGCTGTGACAAACATGGTGGATGTACCATGTGTTTTCTCATGCAAGACTTACGCTAACTGGTGTAACAGTGTTCCAAATACATACGTATCTACGTATTTTATGTATAGATCAGATCTGGTGTACATTCAGATGAGAAGACAAAAAGCAAAACTTTGTTTAGATGTAAAGGTGTAACTTTAAAAATGCAACTTTATTTTGGAAATTATGATACTGTGCTTATTCTTGACTAATGGAAATGATTAAACCCTGGGCAACTGGAATGCAGTTTATAACCCTGAGCAGGCACCATACTCAATGCTGTATGCTGCATCTTGCTGTTGACTTCATCAGACTGACAGGTTCACACAAAGCTTGTCAGACTTTAGAATGCTTTAAAAAGGAAACGTCTCATTCCTGTACTGTCTTTGACTTTTTTACATTGTCTCTTTTCCATAGGGAGCTTCACAGGATCCCACTGGGATTTGTGGTATTTGGGCATTGTATTAAGCACTTTAACCAAGCTCTCTGAAAATGCCTGCTTTTTGAGCTCTCTGCTCACACATACCTGCTGCTCACTTACGCTGGAAAGCACATAGATTTTTACCCTTTGCATTATAGAAAACCATCTTGGAAACAGCACTCTAGAGAGTCAAAAAGGAGGAAAAGAAAGGTATGAAAACAGATACATATAAAATTAAAGACATTGATGCTGCTGTGTTGATTCTAGACTATATCTCCATCTTTTTTTCTCATGTCTTCCTAAAGACTTAGCTCATTGCTTGCACAGTCTCTGTTATTACTGTATTTTATTAAACCTTTCTGTTCTCTTCACCTGTGCTAGGATTTATGAACACATATCAAAAAAAAGTGTGAGATTTGGGTAAGGCAGGGGGGAAGGGAAGGCAGATTTCTGTGGCTGTACTGTGTCATAAGGGTGAAAAGAGTCTGTCTTCTAGATCTGTAGGATTAATCTCCAGGTAAAAATATTTGCCCCGTGTAAAGGAAGAATTAAAAAATGCAGGCAAGCCTGCATTCTCCTGTGGGAAGGAGAAATGGATAACTGTTCAAGCAGATATTCCTTCCAGATATTCCATTCGAAGCATGGTTGCTCTGGGGCTGAAACAACAGCCGCCAAATACTACCTTGAGGTGCTGGATTTTTCTCTAATCCCTCTTTTCTGGGCTCATGCTCAGCCACAGCGTACTCCGTTCTGGTGCAGGCTTTAGGAATCAGGCAGCAAACACTAGACCAGCATTTATCCTCCTTATTAGTGCAACCCTGGAAGGAAGGCAGTGCATTTACTCTTATCAAAGATTGTCACTCCACAGAAAGAATAAAACTTGTTAGAATGTCCTTTTGTTTAATTTGATCTTGGGTAGAACATCTTTTACTTAGATTTACTTTGAGATTGTGGGATGAAAGGGTTTAAGAAGGGAACGGTAAGAATTATACAATTTTGTAATATTTGAAAATTGTTAACAAATCTGAGTGATGGATTGTACACAAAAGCCTTTTTATACTTAGGATAAGTTAATGACCCCACACACAGGTCCACCCACTTGTTCCAGAAGTCAAAACTCTATGGAAAGTATATGAATTCCTATGGTCTGGGCCAGATCATAAAGTAGAAACTGAATTAAGATGTAGAGATGATAATTACCTTTTGTTCTTGCCATGAGCTTGCATGTCAACAAACCTCACCTGCAGCATTTGAGTATTGCCAGTATTTCAATTGAGCATATGCTTAAGGGGAGACCTAGCTGATGAAGATTTTCAGGACCATTGCCTCTGCAGACTTCTGCAAGTTATAGAAAATGAGTGAACTGCAAATCACCTTTGTCTTGAAAAGAAACTAAACCCAAGTTCAGCAGGAAGGTGGGGAGGTGCCTCCTTGTGTTTGTAGTAGCCCTTGTAAGCTTTGCACCTGTACCCACTTTTGAATTGTCACAGAGGGGATATGAAACTAGATGAGCAATAAAACTGGAATCTAGATTATGGGTGGTGTCTTTTGACTGGAAATAGCATGTGGGAATGCTGATCAACGCATGCTTTACAGTAGGAACACTAGACTAATAGCAAAACCTACCAAATACTTAAGGGTTTGTGCTCCATAAAATGTGAGTTATAAGTAGTGCATTTTTATCACATAAGTCTAATTCCTCTACCCACCAGTAATTTCTTCTGATGCTTGTAGCTAAAAAGAAATGCTGGGTTTTTTTCCCTTCTGCTGCTTCTGCTTGGCAAGCCATATATATAATTGTGCTTTTCTAACACAGCTGTTTATTAAAGTTCCAATCACTGCCTCCACTAGAGAGGAAGGCTGAAGGCAAATGACACTATTCAGTTGTCACTGGAGGCACAATTTAATGATGCATCCTTTTTTTGTGTGTGTGGGTTAATCTGATTTGTGGAGCAGACAGAAACTTTGTTTTGCAGACCTATCTGTGGGCAGCTTGCTTCCCCTCCAGTGCTCTTCTGTGTATGATAGAAAGTTCAGCACCACTTTTACAGTCCATTTTCAGAAGATACATCCTCCTTCAAGCAATTGCTTTCTAAGTGGCTTGAGCATGCCCTATAAAACTGCCTTGTATCACATCTGGGAAAAAAACTATATTGCTTGACCCACTGTGTTAACAGTGATGGTAAATAATGAAGGCTAGATGGAAGTGGGAAATCTGTGAGGCTTTTATGTGACAGCATTTAGTATCTGCTCACGCTTTAATCATGTAATGTTTTTTAGTCAGTGACAAAAACATCCTTATGACATAGGAACACTGGGATTCCATCTGCAGAGAGGAGGAGTGATGTTAGGCCTTGCAACTGTGTAGTAATTGACAGTATATCAGGTGAACATATTAGCTGCTAGTTTTACATCTGGCTTTAAGACTGCATAACAAAAGTTGTTTTAAACAGGATTATGAACTTTCAGATGGATACATAAAATTGTATCTTTGTCCATAACATAACAGTTACTATGGTAAAAATTTAAAATAGAGACTTCATCTTTTAGAGGTTTACTATTACCTTTATGTTGACCTCAGGCTGCTTCTGTTTTTCTTTGGAGAAAGCTTATTCAGGAATATTTCCTACAGAATGGGACCAGTGTCTTTCACTTTGTAAAAGCTAGAGCTGTTTGTGATCAATCCTCAGCACTTTTGATCACATGTACATTGGAATGAAGTGTAATTGTTATTTTTCTTTTGTGGTTTAAACACCACATTCTGTAGTTGCAGATTAAGTGTAGTGTAATATATTGAAGCATGTCTTTGCTGTGACAGAAATATCCTAGAAACGTAGCACTGTTCTTTTTTCCTGTAGCAGAACTTAGAAATAAGTATCTAAACAAATTATGACATAGGGACTAACAACAGGACGTGTGAGAATAATGAATATACTCCAGGTTTAATGTAGATGGAAAGGGAAATGCTTTCATACCTGCCAAAACTTTTTAACAACAGTTTGAAAACTGGTATTTACATTCTTTGAAATGTTTATATCTGGAAGCAAACTCACTCTTTGGTAAACTTAGTTAAAATCATCTTGGATCTCTGACCGCAAAACAGATGACTATACAAAAACGCACTGATACTGTCTAGAGCATGTTTTCAATAATAACATTAACAGAAGTAAAAAGTAAGGACTGGGATTTAAGAAACTACCTCCCAATGAGGAAAATATCCTGAAAATATTAGCCTCTGGTCATTTGCTCTAGTAGGAAAACTAGAGTATCAGTCAAGATGCATTTTAAGAATAGTGGAAAAAAAGAAAATGCACAAGGCACCCACAGCATTCTTTTACTAAACACTTTTCTGAATTAGTCACGGTCCCCTGCAACTGCTGGCCCTTCTGTGGTGCAATATTGCAGCATAGGGGCATAGTTGTGGCTGCTGTTCAGCTTGCACAGGGTACCCAAATTAGTCAATAATTAGTCAGGTGAGGCCTACCCAGTTCAGTTTTGCTGTTTGGTCTCATCTTTTTTCTGTCCTTCATTTTCTCCTCAGACAACAGGACAGCATGCTAGTTCCAGTCTATACAGGGGCAGTAATGGAGTGAAGGAGACCCGTTATCACTCTTACTCTTCCCCACCAAGGGATCAGTGTGGACAAGAGCTGTGTGGGCTTAGGCTCAGGGAGCATCTGTGGGAAGTGCAAGTACTCAGACCCTTGCACTCTGGGAAATGAGGTACTCTACTCTCCCCCAACCAGATCCCAGGTGTTCCCTCTTCTCACCCTTAAAAGTGAGGTGAGATCAGATCAGCTGAGGAGTGAGATTGGAATCATGATGAAGTCTGGTGGTGCTCACTCTTTCTTTCTTGTCATTTGCCCCAGAGGGTTTATTGTTATTGGGAAGAATTCACCCAGTAACAGCTGCAGCTTTCTTGAATCAAATCAGTGATGCAGGTGCAGTGTACAGAGATTACTTGCTCTTCTTTGCTTGGTTTGAGCACACATTTCACCCATCTTTATTCACTCCATGTCTTTGTGCTTGGCCAGGCTGGAGGGGGCAAAAAGAAGCTGCATTTAGTAGAGAGAAGTCTTGGGTTTTGGAGTAAGAGCTGTGTATGACTACCTCTCAGACAACACTCCAGAAGTGCTGAAAGGACATCTGTTGGCAAATTGCCTTTTTTAGGTTACTGAGAGCAGCAAGTTGGAAAACAGAAGAGATGAGGATATACAGGATCCCAGCTGACTACAAGAAATCAGATTGCATTCTTTGAAAGAAAAATAATTACCAGACATATTAAGCTTTAATCTTATTTGCAGTTAGCAGTCCCCAAAAGAATGCTTTGTTGGAGACTTTCCAGGAACAGCTATTGCAGACAGCTTGTAAAACAAAGATAATGTGATGGAAATAATGGAAATGCAATTCAACATGTGGTATAATAAAGTTAGTTTATGATACCCTTTGTACCACCTCACTAATAGGCCCCATTTCTTTGTTGCCAGTTACTTCTGGTGGAACAAACACTTCCCCAAAGCTGATGTGAAGGCAGTATTCACATAATTTCTTTTTAAAAGTGGGTTCATCTGACTTGTAAATACACATTTTGTTTCTAAGATTTTCTTTTAAAAGCACCATTTATATACTGAATGAGTGCAAAATGAGTACCTCCATCAGGTAGTGCATTCAATTCAAATGGGATGCTGCTTCAGATTCTGATGCAGAGAACTGCCAAGCATCAACCTGCTTCAGTTGAGGAACATCTTAATCCCGCTTCTGTGAGGAGTCTTCAGCGTGGCGCCTGGTAACACTTTTGCTAAGTGATTTTCCTGGGCATTGATAATCAAGGTGCCACAAAGATATTCCACCAGAGGGATTTGAGGTACATCCTATGGCATCATCAGGCATAACGGAACAAGTGTTAAGCTGCCTGCATACAGCAAAACTGTGGGCATATGAATGGTTCTTGCTAAATTAAGATGGTTCTTGCTAAAACTTTTCTTGTAAACTGAAAACATTTCTGGCACAGCAAGGCCCGATACTTCTTATATTGTCTGCCTGTGTATAAATATACACATATACCCAATTTATAAATGCTAAATGAAGGCAGCTCTATAGTTCTTGCAGTGGTGTGTGTACCTCTTACTAGGCAGGTGCCTGCTGTAGTACACAGTCCCATGATGAATGCATCAGCTTGAGAAGTAGAGCAAAGTGCAAACATTTACTTTGTTTAACAAACACAAGGACGTCCCATTCAGCTCACTGAGGGTGAACATGTGTGTGAGTCCTGTGCTGGGTGAAGAATGCCTCTTTGTCCTACTGCTTATGCATTGGCCACCTTGGTTATTTTTACATGTATATTTGCTCTGTCACCTGATTACAAATTTCAAAGCATTTTTCAAATTTTTTTTTATTTGAATATTTGGTTCCACATTAGTCTAAATCACTTTTAGTCTAATTCTCAGCTCAGATGTCTCTTCTCAAGAATCCATCATCCACTTTTGACTCTTTCTATAGAAAGTGGAGAACAGAGTCCAAGTGTAACAACTGAGCTGCTCCCTTCACTCTCTTGATTAAAGAGGCTGTGCCTGAAATATCTTCTTTCATGCTTACAAAAGCAGGCAGACAAAATATACATATATATATATAAATAAATAAAAGTAGTATGGAGAAACAAGATTCTTTGTGCTTTCTACCTAGCAAGCTAATTACTTATCCTTAATAGATCTGTGGGGACATGGAAGGATTCTGTACTCACTGGGTGTGTCTGGAGAAAAAAAATCCAACAAAACTATCCCAAATGAATGCTTGGGAAACCTAAGTGCCTTTTGGAAAAGCCTAAGTTACTTTACAAAGAGGAAAGAGCAATTAGCACCTGCATAGGTGGTGGAGTAAAAGGAGATTCTTCAACAAAGTAAAAGTACTGCAGGGCTAGTGGCAGCTGCAAGCGTGTGGTGGGTATAGGACTAGAACCAGCCAGTGTCTGAACAGAGAGAGCTCTTTAAGGAACCAGCAAAATTGTGAGGCGTCAGTATGATGGTGTTTCACGCTCGCCTACCCTTGTCTGCGTACATTTTTTTTCCTCTTGCCCTGTTTAAATTCTATTCAGAAGATGGAGTTTCTGCCAAGCAACCAATCTGCATGAGTGGTACCCTTGCCCATTGTGGAGCGCTTCAAGTAGATATCTCTTAAGGCCCCTTCTAACCAAAGCTATTCCATGAAATATTATGAGCACAGCATCATCTCTGGGTTCTGTAAACAAATACCTCTTTAAAGTTACACGCTTTCAGAGACTTAAGATTCACTCGTCAAGGTATCTCAGTGTTTTTTTCAACTGAAACTGTGCTAGTTACATTTTAAAGAGTGTGTATAAACTGCGGTCTATAAACTTTTAAAAGATTAATTTAAGAGTAGGGAAAGATAAAAACCCTTCTCAGAATTCAAGTGTCAAAATATAGCTGGGAAGGAAGGGGAGAGTGAAGTAATTTTCTAGCTGTATTAAATCTCAGTAAACAAACGCTGTTACAGGCATGTGTCTAGCATTTTGATGCTGCAGTGGACCCCACAAACGCTGCTGCCTTGCTCGGTGGGCACTGCTAGGAGGAGGCTTGTGTCAGCTCCCATGGCACTCAGGGGCAAAAGGGATGAGCAGCAATAAACACAAAATAATTGCAACTGCTAAGAGGGGGCAGGTGTCAGGCTCCATATACGGTCATGCAAGACTTGCACCAGGGAGGTTTTTTTGAATCTTGTTACAGCCCAGACCTGGCACAGTACTGAGGTGGGCCTGAAAAATGATCAGAGGACTGACCCAGTGCAACATTTCTTCCAGCCATGGGCCCTAAACTCACTGCTGGTGCACACTTGTGGCCTTAGGAGTCGGGAAGCACTGTTGCCGGTGGCCCCCATCAGAAGGTGCTAGGAGGGACTACAGTTCATGAACTCACACAGTTCCTGCTCCTGGTCTTCATAGACCAGCCCCACTTTTAAGGCATCCCTAACTGGGCGTTGCAGGTGGTGGCGCAGCAGGGATGACGCACGACAGCACCACACCTGCTCGTTTGTTGCGGACTCATAAAACATACAGGGCCCCAATCGCTACTTGCCGCCGGATACACACCCCGGGGGCCCACAGGGCGGAAGAGAAGCGTCGCACGCTCCGCCCCTCCCGCGGAGGGTAGGCTGGAGGGCTCCTTTGACTAGAACCGACTAAACCGAAAAGCCACCCCTTCCCCGGCGCGGGGGCAGGCAGCAGCCGAGGCCACTGGCGCCCGCCAGCTTTGCTCTACCGGGGCGGGCAGCGGAAGGCACACGCAAGCACACATTTCTCGCCGTAGGACACCCGTACCCCGCGCTTAGCTCCCCGGCCGCCCCCGCCCCCGCCCCCATATCCGGGTTAGCGCGGGGTGGAGCACCCGAGCCCCGCCCACGGGGCGCGAGAGCGCGGAGAACGTGTCCGTGCGCCAGAGAGGTCACCGCCCTCTCCCTTGCTCTCGCCTCCCGCCCCCGCGCCAATGATGGGGCCGGGACACTAAGGAGTGGCTGGGGGCGCCGCCGGCAGCAGTGCCGGCTGTGGTGTGGGGCGGACGGGGCACGCGGAGTGGGCTGCGCGGGGTTGTAGCTACGGGCTCCGGGAAGCTAAGGAAGGCGGCGGCGGCTCCTTCGTGGGGCTCTGAGTGGGCTCCCGGTAACTGCAGGAAAAGGTGGGCCGAGGCGGCGGTGGCGGCGACGCAGCAGTCCTTCCCTGGCAGCGGAGTGAGGCGGCGAGCAGAGGCGCCGGTTCCCTTCGATTGTAGCGGCAGCGGCCGCCGGCGGCAGCTCAGCTACGTAACGGCAACGGCGGCCGCGCCTCAACTCGGTGTGAGGCAGCGGCCGCCGCGACAGGCGCGACGTCCACGTCCCCGCCCGAAGGATTTACCCTACGGGACTCTCCTTCCCGGGCGCCTGGTGACAGACGCAGCAGCGGTGGGGCCGGTGGCTCCCGCTGTCTGGTCGGAACGGCCGGACGCCCTCCATCCGCCGGACGCCCCTCAGGAGCATAGAAAGCCGAGGTGAGTGTGGGCTCCGGGCGCCTCGGGTTCCGCTTCCCGCCCCCCTCCCGGCCGCTCTGGGGCTCGGGGAAAGGGAAGCGCTGAGTTCAGCCAGCGCCGGGCTTCTCCACTTTCTGGCCACCGGCGCGGAAGCCGCTGACTCGGGCGATCTCTGCTTCCTCTCCACCGGGCTAGCGGAGGAACAGAGCGGCCTCGCCGCCGTGCTTGCTCGCGAGGCGGGCACACACGGCCTGCGTGCTGCCTTCCTGCCACTGCCTAAATTGCTCCTTGCGGGAAAAGGGGCGGGAAAGCGCCGGGGGCCTGGGGATATCCTTTGCAGCTTCCAGGGGTCGGGGAGCAGCACTGTGTCGGCATCCTCCGGGAGCGTGTGTGTGCGCGCGGCGGGGGGAGTACGGGGGCAGCATCCCCAGCTCTACCTGTGTACGTCTGTCATATCAATTTTGATCAGTTAATATTTGTTACGTAATTAATATTTTAGACTTACCTGTTGGAGTCTGAATCACCTTTATTTTGATTCGTAAAGCTGAAGAGCGTCGGGGAAACTGAGGCTCTTACTGCCTAAAACAACTTAGTTTTCATGTGACTTTACCCGTGTTAACAGAGGGTTACTGCCTCCTTCCATTTCAAGAAAGCAGAGGCGTGTGTCATGTGTCGTCGCACCCCCCACCCCCTGCTCTGTTATTAGTACAGCCAAGTTTCTTTGGGCCCTACTTGTTTTCAGCAATCTCTTGATCTTGCCACTTCATAAACTTACATGGCAAGATGTTGAAATAGAAACTGATTTTTTTTGTGCAGCAGCAGCTGCTGAGAGAAGTAACTTTTATGGCAAACAACAGGAGTGAAATGGCCTCCTCTGTTTTTATAATTTATGTCAACACTATGTGAACTGTAAATTAGCATAGCCAACAGCTGTAGAAACCAACATTATGCAACTAACCACGTATTTTTATGCACTGCTACTCTCAACTTTGCTCCTTTGCAAAGGCAGTGAAGATCATACTACTCTGGACACTCGGAACACCACATAAACCATTTTTCTTGTAAATACAAAGGATTGCTTATACTGGAGAAAGCATTTTGCTTTCCAGTGCCAGCTTCATAATTTTTCATGGCATATTGACTGTGGCCCTCGGTGATGTTGGCCTTTTTTAAGTGGTACTGCTAGCATCCTGAATTTGGATTTGCTGCATTTTGTCAGATTTGCCTTATCTATAAACCAGAGATGACTAATCATCAAATGTTTATTGATAGGGAGGTTGTGGCAGTGTAGTCATCTTCAGAGAAGTGATACAAATAGTACCTGCCAAGGGCCGCACATACAAGGCACCCTTGAAACCAAGGAGGCAATGATGGCACCTGGAATCTTGTTGGATGTCCCCTAACTTTTTAGAATTTGTGAGTGAGGATGCCTTATTCCTCATGTACCCTGTTCCTGTAGCAATAAGTCAGTTCGAAGACACTAGTCAGTGTTGTCATGAAGTATTACAAAAACCCCAACAACAAACAACACATGGAAGTATTAAACCCCCCCCATGCTGCATAGCCTAGCGGTGAGGTGTTACCATTTCACTTTTTATAGAGGTGTGTTCCTTCCTTCCCTCTCCAGCCATGATCTCAAACTTGATTTGTTTGAATGAACTCAGGAATAAGATATGTAGAGAAAAAACGGTAATGTGGAGTACGTTACAATGCCAAGCTGCTGCTTTAGCAAAACAGTGCCCTGCTATCCGTTGTTGAGTATGTATTGATGAACTGCATTAGCAGTACACTTGTTAAATACTTTTCTTCTATCACCAAAAGAGTGATAGAAGAGTGGAATGAGAACAAAAATTATCTCCAGAGATATTAATCTAAAAATAGAGTGCTTCCAAATACTTAAATAATTTTAATGCAGTTCACATTATGTTTAGTTCAAGATAAAAGATATTCTTGACAGATTTTACATCTTATATTTTCAGTGGGGGTTTTTGTGTACATGATATGTTGCAGACTTTCCACTGGGCACAAAAGTCTGATTCACAGGACCGAAATGATACGATCTGTGGCTCTGCAGTCCTTGCCAGTCAGTTCTTTAGGTGTCTTCTACATGAAGTGCAGGAGCCATCACTAGATGCAGGTTGGCCTGTATTGGGAGCCTCCCTTCCTGCTTGCAAGGAAAAGGACTGGCCTACAAATGGAGACAGAACTTTTTTTATAAGATGCATTCAAAATACCTTTTAGTACTTGGAGTGGTGGTGAAGAATGATGGTGTTTCATATTTATAAAGCCTCTACTTTATCAAGAATTTTGTAGTTCTTTCCTTTGTCTTAGATTATTAACCAAAATCTGTAAGTCTGTCCTTTAGGCCAAGTTTAAGTGCATGTTTTGCATTCTGGTATTGCTCTTCAGGATGCCTATTTGAAACTTGTTCGGAAGGTGGTGGTTTTGGTGCCTTCCCCCTCCCTCCCACCACAAATGTGATGATTTCAGTATTGAAATTGTGGTAATGGGGTTTATTCAGAGTTCATCTGGATAAATAGCCTGTGACAGACACAAGAATAGTTACAGGAGGCAAATGTTGAATACTTCTTTTAGGGTATGTGTCTTAGTTCAATACTTAATAATAAACATGTATCCTTATATGTGATGTTCCTCATCGCAGTCCTGTTTTCAGTCCTCATTTGACTATTAGCAGATTCTTTATTATAAAAGAGACACTAGAAATTACTTTAGATATTTAATTATGTATTGTATCAAAAAAGTGTGCCTTGAACCACATACTTTGCACTTCCACTGAGCAGCATCTTAATTTTGGAAGTGGAAATTATATCCCTTCTGTTAACATTGTTTGATCTACTTATAACAAAGCATTTTTTTGTGTCTTGCTGTATGATTCTTTGTATTACCTGTATTCATTTATAGTTCTTAACATTACTTAATACTGCAGCAGCCCTTTTGAAATGATTGAGAATGAAGCACTAGTTTTATATGAAGATACTATAGTTTTGCTAGTGCTTGCCAATACTGCTTTTGAATCCTGATTCTATTAATTTTCAACAGCTGTGTTCTCCTATTGAACAGAGATCTTCCTTGATTTCCACAGGCATGCTTGTAATCCTCTTGTTTATAGTAGGTCTACTTAATTTAGAAGGTTGCTGACCACACTGGTAGTTCTGTCTTTAACTTTCAGTGATGATTGTTCTGCATTTATTAACACGGAATACATCAAATTTATCTGCTACTATGTTACCTGTATGTCATGGTTGATTAGCTCCTGGTTGATTACATTTTTGGTGTTCCTTACTTGACAAACCTGTGCAACTTTTCTGCTTTCTTTTCCAGATCATCAATTAGTGTCTTTAAATGTTTTTTGTGTTACGGATCTTCAAAGTAGCCTGCCATTAACCTTTTGGCACGCTGAGGTTTGACTGCCTGTTCACAGTCCAAGTTTCTCGTTTCTTAGGAATAAAGCAAAATATTTAAAGCAAAATGTAACCAAAATCTGTAAAATATATGTGAGTGTTCTAGTAATGGCTTTTATTCAACTTTTAGCACTAAATCTATTCTTGGCAGTAGTATTCTAAATTGAATATCCCCAAATAAAATGTTTTAATTGTATGCTTGTTACAAAACTATTTTGACATCATGTTCTACTAGTTCTGGCAAACCAATTTTTCCTTTTACAGTCTTTATAGTGAGCTTAAATCCATTATGTGAAATCAGCCCACCATAAAAAAAATCAATGGAATTGATATACTTCTAGCTAATCTATTAAAAGAGCTGCATAACTGCTGTTACTCACTTTTTGATTACTTACAGTTTCACAGTATGAAATATGAAGAATGTTAAAGGACATTTACTTTTGGTTAAATTATAACCTTGTGACTTTGAGCACTGCATAAATACCTTGCATGTATACTGTTGTAGTAACTCCCAATTCATTGTGGCAGTTTTACCATCAGGTTCACATAAAGGTCTAGTTATAATCCACTAAAGAGAATTGGCTTGAATTCTAAAGCCCTGGACTATGCCGGTTATAGACCAATGGTTTCTAGTTTCTGTAGGAAGTCGAACTTTGATTCGTTGTGTCTTTGAAGGGCCAACCGAACTGAGCAGTCAGCATAAAGGTGTGTTTAGCTGATAACCCCAGCTGTCAATGAAAGCAAGTGTCCTTGGGGACCTAGTCAGTTGAGAAAGGTACCCTTGGTAAGGTGATATACCTACATTGTGCCTTGATATCACTTACCACCCTTGGTTCTGTGATCCAGGGTTTTATTTTCAATAATTTTAAAACAAAACAAACAAAAAACCCCAAACCAACAAAAAAAAATTAATAACCCCACTTCTTTTGTTGTTGGTGGTTTTTTTCGTCCTTTAAGTGGTAGGTAACTATGGTAGGGAACTTGACTGAGAAGTGATGCCAAAATGTGTTGAGATTTTTTTGTTTGGTTGGTTGTTTTTTTCCTCAGGGTATATGGTTTTGGTCAGCTTCATTTCTGTGGAATTACTCAGAGGTTTGTAATGGTGCCTTTTGACTGGGATGAGTTTGTGATGACCACTGCAACTGTTACTTATTGTTTCGGCTTTGTATTTTCCTTTTCTATTAGATCTTTCCAGTATTTTACAGAGATATACAGGTAGGGATATTGAGCACCGTTTTTATTGTAGACTGCTATTCTACATACTCTGATGGTCTTTAAGACATTTCTGTGTGTTCTGTAAGAAGTTACTGGTAATGAGGAACAGTATAAAGCAGCAGCAGTTTGCTGTGGGACCAGCTGCTGTGAAATTCATTCTTCATCTTAAGGAGGGAAGTGGTTTTGCCCTTTTTCTTTTCTTGTGCCATGCTGCTATCAACTTTCAGAGGGTTTACTCTTGTTAGAAAACTTCTCCAAAAGATAAGCCAGTTCAGTGTTATGTCTAGTTGAAAGAGCATCAGTATCCTTTGTGGCAGAACACGTGAACTGCTCTTTTGTTCCATCTTGCTTTTAAGAACTTTGTCCTGTAAATTGGAAGCCTCTGCATCATTGTAAATGTCTTAGGCTACTTTATCCCCCCCCATCCCCCCCTCAAACTAGTGTTAATGTTGGTTGAATTGGTGCAAGTGGTAAAATCTCTAGGTTCTAGGTTTTTTTTGGGGGTGGGATTTCTTACTGTAGACAAATTCTTAGCATCTTTTGGTACAAATAGTATTTCTTTTAAATGAGGTGCAGTACTGTTTTCAACTTGATTTCCAGTATTTCTTCATGTGAGATAATTCCTGGTGTGTAAGTTAAGTCATATGACAAAGTTTGTCATCCCAGTTATAGGGAACAATTGAATCAGCATGATACTTAACATCCAAGCTGCCAGCAAAAACTTCTTGCAAGCAAGTGGGAGGGTATGTTGTGTTCTTTGGTAGTTTTTGTTTTCTGTTTTACAATGACTCAGAATAGACTCTGAGCATCAGTTGGTGCTTCCTGTTAGCCACAGGAATTATAATATCATGGTGCATAAATATCTCACATTAAGGAGTTCTACAGGAGACAGGAATTCTAGCCTCATTTTAGAGGCATAACATGGTGAAGGCCAGCAGAGGCTGATGAACTTGAATCTTAATCTGTTTATCTTTCTGTAGCCTGCATCATAGTTATCTTTTTTCCATGCCATTTAAGCCTGCACTCAAAATGCTATCAATACTTTAGTGCAAATTGTGAATTTGCCAGGATTACACTGAAAATGAAAAGGGAAGTAATAATGGTAGGATTCTTACAGGCAAGTAGAAACACTTTTTTTGTTGGTGTTGTGGGGGTTTTTTGTGTTTTTTTTTTTCTTTTGTTTGTTTTGTTTTGGATTCTGTGAGGAACACACCTGCAGATGGGAATATTGATAATGGGTTGAAATCAATTGTCAGTGTGTAGAGAGACATTCGGAGGCACTAATTACGTATTTGAATGAGGAAGCTGACTGAAAAACAGAATGAAAAATGGATTGAATACCTCTCTATGAAAAGTAAGAAGTATCTAGTACTAGTCTTAATCAGATGTCTCCACAGGAGTGTTGTAAAAAGTCACAGGAGTGACCAGGATTAGCAAGGACTAAGACCAAGCATAACATTGTCTCTTATCCCAGCCAGAAGCAGGTGATGTGCGGATTTAATGCCATGTGGTCAGTACTTAACTTTGCTAGGTGATGGTGTGTTTGGTTTGGTTTAATTTGTTGTTGGTTTTTTTTTTTTCTTTTAAACCCAAACGATAAAAGAAACAAACCCCCCCCCCCCCCCCCAAAAAAAAAACCCCACCCACCTACAGGTGCAGTAGGCTTCTGAATCTTCAAATGTTGCACGTGCAAAATGTAGGTGAAAAAAGTTGTGCATTCAGTCTGTGACATTCACCAGTTTTGAATCACCATTATGAACAATTTAGCAGTAAGAGCACCATCAGTTGAACTTCAGCTGAACTCTGTGCAGCTGAAGCAGTCCTTAAGAAGTAAATGGCTGCTAATCTAGCCTTCAAAGTAACTCTAATGTGCTGAGAGCTTAAAAAGTAATGCTGGTACAGCTTCAGAAAAAATAGCGTTCGTTATATATTTTACATGCTCTAAAATTTGTATTTGATGCTCATCTGTGATAGAGTCATTGAATTTCTGGGAGCTGCATTCATGTTTTATGAAGTCTGAAATAATTTATATGTTTATAGTTGAAGTGCTACTTTGTTGTACAAAACGTACTGAATGTGGTACAGCAGAATCAGAGTTACTCTGACAAAAGTGTCTGAAAAATCTTAATTTGTATATTCAAAAGGTGATGGTACAGTTGTTAAGACTCTCTCACTCTTTCTATATATAGAACAAATTCAAGTACCACTTCATATTATTCCCATTATTCTGTTATGGTGAAATCTCACTGAACAAAAAAGGGTCTTTAAAACACATGAACAATTCTGCAAGGCTAGTGAGTAACCAGAACGGGTTTAAACACTTCAAAAAAAATGTATGCAAGCCCACAAAATACTTTTTATATCAAAATATGCCTGTCAGGTTATATGTCATAATTTTGCAGTATGGTTCTAAATCATAAAAGCTGTATCTGCAGAATCACAGAATCAGTCAGGTTGGAAGAGACCTCCAAGATCATCAAGCCCAACCAATCACTTAACCCTACCTAATCAACTAGACCAGGTGCCACAGCCAGGCTTTTCTTAAACACCTCCAGGGTCGTTGAACTGACCACCTCCCTGGACAGCCCATTCCAATGGGCAATTACTCTTTCTGTGAAAAACTTCGAAGATCAAGCCTAAACTTCCCCCTGCACATCTTGACACTGTGTAGTCTTGTTCTGTTGCTGGTTGTCTGGGAGAAGAGACCAACCCCCACCTGGCTACAACCACCCTTCAGGGAGTTGCAGGGAGCAAGAAGGTCTCCCCTGAGCCCCAGCTCCCTCAGCTTCTCCTCACCGGGCTGTGCCCTCACAAGCCTTGTTGCCCTTCTCTCGTCATGTTTGAGCAACTCAACATCTTTCTTGAATTGAGAACTGGACACAGGACTCAAGGTGTGGCCTAACCAGTGCTGAGTACAGGGCAGAAGGGCTTCCCTGCTCCTGCTGGCCGCACTATTCCTGATACAGGCCAGGATGCCATTGGGCACACTGCTGGCTCATGTTCAGCCTACTCTCAACCAGTATCCCAGTACCAGTGGCCAAAGGAAACAAAGCAATCTTGTTAAATTGTTAAAAAAGAAACCCAGAAAACCAAGTCCCTTATTTCTGAAAGTTAATTATTTTCCTTTCAAAAGAAAATAAAGTTTCTTTCAGATTTTGGAGTTGTCAAATCATGTCTTTTTTGTTTTTCCATGTCCAGGAAGACTAATCGCTCTTCTGCAACCAGTTAATGCCTGAAATCTGCTGTGTGCAGGAAACCAATTGTTCCAATCTCAGCTGTGATCTGATTCACAGAACACAATAGTACAAAATTTTCTTGCTTTGGAGTGTTTCAGAGCTTTCTTATCTAGTTTTAGACTATTGTGACTATCATTTTTCCCCTGAAATTGTTCTTTCCCAAACACAGAACTTCTTAGAGCAGAAACAATGGTTTCTCTATATTTCATGAGTGTTGTGTGTATTTGAAAGACATCTAAGGACTCTCTTTAACTGTGTTTTCTATTCTGTTGGAAGCTTCATAAAACATCTCAGCTTCTTCCAGGAAAACAATGTGTTTCAGTTTTGTAGCACATGTCATCTTATTTGCAGTAGGGTTGAATAGCACTGAGTTGTGGTCACTGGTTTGCACTAATCTCCTAGCTTAGATCACAAGCACTACAAAACAATCCACAATGGGATGCTTTTTTAAAAGATCAGGCTTTTTTTTTTTTTAAATTGACTATTCTATGCAGAAGTGCCTAGAGTTAAACAGCATGCCAATCAGGCTCTGATTTCCAAATCGAATGTCTGACCGTGGGATCCTTATAGCTAAATTTTCAATTCTGAGGCTGTAAAAATATTTTATACCAACTTCTTGTAATAAAACTATCTATGATTCACTGCTGCTTCTATCTGCAAGGATGAGCTGTGCAGTCTATGTCTATGGATCTGCAACAGAACAGTTTCTTGTTATTCTAAGAGATTGTGTTTGCTTCTGTATCTGCCACTTATAAAATGCTGGCTAATTGTTAGTTTTAAGCAACTCTTATCAGTTCCTGTTGCGGCATATCATCTTAACAGTTATCCATAATTTGTGATTTCTTCCATGTGGTTGGGTGTGCAACTAATTGTATTCAAAAGGATATGGTAATGATTTAAGAATGGAGAAATTTATCAGAAGTAAAAATAATGGAAATTGTTAGTAATTTGTAGTTTTGGATATCTAGTTAGACATATAAGCTAGACATATAAGCTGCCTGAAAGTGAAGCTTAACCTCAGAAATTCAAAGTTAGCTTACTGAGAATTTATCACAGTATCACAGTATCACAGCAACTAAGGTTGGAAGAGACCCCAAGGATCATCAAGTCCAACCTGTTCCAACAGACCTCGCAACTAGATCATAGCACCAAGCGCCACGTCCAATCTCCCCTTGAACACCTCCAGGGACGGCGACTCCACCACCTCCCCGGGCAGCCCATTCCAATGACGAATGACTCGCTCAGTGAAGAACTTTTTCCTCACCTCGAGTCTAAACCTCCCCTGACACAACTTCACTCACATGTGGAAAGTATTCAGAAAAGGTATGAGGTCTTGTATTTTCCTGTGTATGCAAGTTCCTGACATAATTAATCGGAGATATTTCAATCTATTTTGAATAACTGTAATGGATTGAATTGAACCTGCTGCTATTCTTCATACCATGCTGCAGTCATGCCAGCTTCTAAAATGAAAGTGCTCACTGGAGCAAAGTATTGTGGGGCTTGAAGTTCAGATTGCGACATGGGAGTGTTCCTGTTCCAGCTGCTACTTCTGGGTTCTTTGGGTTGGCAGCAGGACAAGGAGGGATGGGGGAGTAGTTTCCTGGCTTGGGCCTTTGGCTGGCTTGCTACTGCCGGTTGCTGCTTTGTGCCGTGCTTTTTCTGCAAACAGGCCGGGGCATTTTGTACCATGATTTTTTGATCAGTAAACTCTATTCTTCTCTCACTTTTTTTTTTTTTGGGTCTCAATCCCAAGTTTTTGTGTGTTACATTTCTCTCACTTCTGTGTTGGAAAAATAGCCAGGTTAACCCACTGGTTTGGTTTGACCCGTTTTGTTCCGATTCAAGCCATCACAGTAACTTAATGAGTTCCTTTGTGTTTTTACCCTTTTATGTAGCAGTTTAATACATTGTTATCTAGGATATCTCAGGAGAGGAAGACAAGACTTCTTCAAAAGAAAAGTGATGTCTTACCAGTGATGTCTTTGAAATAATTTCAAATCTGTTTATAGGTGGGCATATTGAAGAGGAAATGACCAGTGTGGCCCAAGTGCCAAATGCTATGTTTTAAGGTTTACAAATCTGAGTCTTGTGGTTTGGAGGAATGGAATTAGTTTGGCTCTTTGGTGACTGCTGAAACTGCTACTGCTTTGAAACTTGTCATGGGCCAAGCAGTCACCTTTGGACACAAGAAGGAGAAAGCTTAGCCAGTCTTACAGCAACATTTGCTGAAGAATTATCTTCCTTTTCCTAAAAGGAATTGTTTCAGATGGAGAGAAAAAAATATATTTATAAAATTTTGTATGCTTATGAAAGCATCTTACTGGAAAACCTCCAAGTTTATGAAATCAACTGTATATAGACTAGAGAAGCTTTAAGAGGCTTATCTTAAAACTGTGTGGAGGTCTGAAAGTCTTTATCCACTGTAAAATAAGGTAAATGGAAGAAATACTGTTTTCTGTTCATCTTCATCATTAGTGCTCGAGTTATAAATATTGATCTTTCAGGATAGAGGAAAATTTTCTTTAATACAAAAATAATTTGAAGGACATTTGGAAAAACTTGAAGATGCTCGCTCTGGTGGCATCTCTCTGAATCAGATGTCCAGTCTTCAAGTGATGGGAGGGGCATTTCCCTGGCTGTACTAGTGCTGTCTGGGGATCAGTTCTCTATTGTAGTTTTTCTCTTCACATGTCAACATCGCTGCCTTGCTTCTTGGGCTGCAGGAACCACTGCCACTGCAGAAATTGCTGCAAGTGCTGTGAGGCTTGCGGGAATCATCTCTTCACGAGGCTGGGGCTCATGATCCTAGCGTCAGCAGCAGCAGACTTTAAAAGGGTTTGCCGCGGCTGGCGGGGCTCCGTTCGGCGGAGGCCGTATGCTCTGGTGTTCTCTCCTGCTCTCACGCGCCGCCGCACTTTCTCTAATTTTTTTTTTCTGGTTGTTGTTGTTTTTTGACCAGTGGATGCTGTGACCAGGGACAAGCATGGTTGTAACTCGGAGCAGAAACTCCCTAAAAAAATCAGTGTCGACCTAGACTGAGGTAGAACACAAGCAGGTAGCTGTCCAGGTATCTGGCTGTAGAGAGTGCTGGAGCCTGGCTCTTGAGATGCGGGGTAGTGGGGGCAACTCTTGCATAAGGTGTGAGCAGATTGACTATGTGCTTAGTCTGGTGGCCAGACTGAAGGATGAGGTTGCTAGCCTTAGAAATGTAAGGGAATGTAGGAAAGAGATGAACCAGAGGAGGAAAGAGATGAATCAGAGTAAGCAGGCTCTGCAGGCTCCCCCAGCAGAGGCTGGTTATCCAAAAAGCAGAGGTGAATGGACGCAGGTTCCTCTCAAAAGACACAGGGTTAAACCTGCTTGCCTTCCCACACCTTCCCCGCTGCTCTTGAAAAACAGGTATGGGGCACTGGAGATCGAGGGTGAGGTGATCCTGATGCCGGAGGACACACCATTTGGGGTTCTCCCTGAGGATAAAGAGCCTAAGGTTAAACAGCCTAAGGCAAAGCAGCCTAAGGTTAAACAGCCTTGCCCTGGCATCAGGACCTGCTCCCTCAAAAAAAAGACGAGGGTAATTGTTATTGGTGATTCCCTTCTGAGGGGAACGGAGGGCCCCTTATGTCAGCCAGACCCATCTCATAGGGAACTCTGTTGTCTCCTTGGAGCCCAAGTTAATGGTGTTACCAGAAGGCTACCTAGCCTGGTGCAGCCCTCTGACTACTATCCCATACTAGTTATGCGGTTAGGGAATGATGATATTGTAACCAGAACTCCCAGGGTTATCAAAAATGACTACAGGGCCCTGGGAGATCTGGTTGAGGGGTCAGGTGCTCAAATAATTTTTTCCTCAATACCCTTAGTTGCAGGAGGGAATACCATAAGGAGCAGGTCAGCAGCTATAGTTAACAAGTGGCATAGAGGCTGGTGCAATCAAAAGAATTTTGGTTTTTTTTGATCTTGGTAAACTTTCTACTGCACCAGGCCACCTGGCAACAGATGGAGTACATCTGTCCCAGAGAAGGGGAAAGGTCACAGTAAATGAGAATGGCCTGTCCCCCAAAGGTAAAAAGATTCTGGGGAGGTAACTGGCAGCTCTCATTGACAGGGCTTTAAACCAGTTTCGAAGGGGGAAGGGGCTGAAACTAGTCCCCTCAGGCAAGAGTCTGGGGGCAATAAGCTAGGGTCAGAGGTGAAACCAGCAGCCCAGCTGAGGTACATGTACACTAATGCACGAAGCATGGGAAACAAACAAGAGGAGCTGGAAGCCTTGTTGCAGCAGGAAAGTTATGACGTAGTTGCCATCACAGAGATGTGGTGGGATAGCTCACATGACTGGAGTGCTGCAATTGATGGCTACAGGCTCTTCAGGAGAGACAGGCAAGGAAGAAGGGGTGGAGGGGTGGCCCTGTACATCAGGGAGGCACTAGATGCCATTGAGCTAGAGATTAGGGACGATCAGGTTGAATGCTTGTGGGCAAGAATTAGAGGGAAGACCGGCAGGGCAGACATCCTGGTTGGAGTATGTTATAGACCACCCAACCAGGAGGATGATGTTGACGAAGCATTCTATAGACAGCTTAAGGCTGTCTCAAGATCTCCTGACCTTGTCCTCATGGGCGACTTCAACCTGCCTGACATCTGCTGGGATCTCAACACAGCAGAGAGGAGGCAGTCTAGGAGGTTCATAGAGTGCATGGAGGACAGCTTCTTATCCCAGGTGCTGCGTGAGCCCACCAGGAGCGAGGCTATGCTTGACCTCCTCTTCACCAGCAGGGAAGGGCTGGTGGGTGATGTGGTGGTCGGAGGCTGTTTAGGGGCCAGCGACCATGAGAGAATTGAATTTTCGGTATTCCGTCAAACTTAAGAGGGGCAGCAAGAAGACCTCCACTCTGGACTGCCGGAGGGCGGACTTCAGGTTGCTCAAGGAACTAATTCAGAGGGTTCCTTGGGAGAAAGCCCTTAAAAACAAAGGGGTCCAGGAGGGCTGGACCTGCTTCAAGAAAGAACTGATGAAGGCGCAGGAGCAGGCTGTGCCAATGTGCCGGAAGAGGAGCCGCCGGGGCAGACAGCCTGGATGGGTGCTGAACTTTTAATAGAACTAAGGGGGAAAAAAGAGAGTGTATCACCTTTGGAAGAAAGGTGAGGCAACTCATGGAATGTTTAAGGATGTTGCTAGGTCTTGTAGGAAGAAAATTAGGGTGGCAAAAGCACATTTGGAACTCAAACTGGCCTCTGCTCTGAAGGACAACAAAAAGTCCTTCTATAAATATGTTAATAGCAAGAGGAAGGGCAGGAACAACCTGCACTCCTTGGTTGACATGGAGGGAAATGTTGTATCAAAGGATGAGGAAAAGGCAGAGCTACTTAACACCTTCTTGGCCTCTATTTTTACTAGCGGGACAGAATGTCTTCCAGACAGCTGGCCTGCAGAGCTGACAGAAGGAGTCAGGGAGCTGCATAGTTTCCCTGTGTTCCATGAGCAGGAGATTGGAGCTCTCCTCAGCCGCTTGGATCCCCACAAATCCATGGGACCAGATGGGATCCATCCTAGGGTGCTGAGAGAGCTGGCAGATGAGCTGGCCAAGCCACTCTCCATCATTTTTTCATCAGTCCTGGCTCACTGGAGACATCGCAGAGGACTGGAAGCTGGCCAGCGTGGTACCCATCCACAAGAAGGGGCGGTTGGCTGAGCCAGGGAATTACAGGCCTGTCAGCCTGACCTCAGTGCCAGGCAAGATTATGGAACAGGTCATCCTGAGTGCACACAGCACTTACAGGATGGCCAAGGGATCAGGCCCAGCTGGCATGGATTTAGGAAGGGCAGGTCCTGCCTGACCAACCTGATCTCCTTCTATGATCAGATGACTGCCTGGTGGATGTGTGGCAGGCTGTGGATGTAGTCTACCTTGACCTCAGCAAGGCCTTTGACACTGTCCCCCACAGCAAACTCCTGGCCAAGCTGTCAGCCCAAGGCTTGGATGGGAACACACTGGTCTGGGTTAGGAACTGGCTGGAGGGCCGAGCCCAGAGAGTGGTGGTGAATGGTGCCACAGCCAGCTGGCGGCCAGTCACCAGTGGTGTGCCCCAGGGATCAGTGCTGGGCCCCATGCTCTTCAACATCTTTATTGATGATCTGGACGAGGACATTGAGTCCATCATCAGTAAATTTGCTGACGACACCAAGCTGGGGGCAGGAGTTGATCTGCTGGAGGGTTAGAGAGGCTCTGCAGAGGGACCTGCACAGGTCTGGACAGATGGGCAGAGTCCAACGGCATGAGATTGAACACATCCAAGTGCCAGGTTCTGCACATTGGCCACAAGCAACCCCATGCAGAGCTACAGGCTGGGGTCAGAGTGGCTGGAGAGCAGTCAGGCAGAGAGGGAGCTGGGGGTGCTGGTGGATGGTAGGCTGAACATGAGCCTGCAGTGTGCCCAGGCAGCCAAGAGGGCCAATGGCATCTCTGGCCTGCATCAGGAACAGTGTGGCCAGCAGGAGCAGGGAGGTCATTCTGCCCCTGTACACTGCACTGGTTAGGCCGCACCTCAAGTACTGTGTCCAGTTCTGGGCCCCTCAGTTTAGGAAGGAAGTTGACTTGCTGGAACATGTCCAGAGAAGGGCAACAAAGTTGGTGAGGGGTTTGGAACACAGCCCTGTGAGGAGAGACTGAGGGAGCTGGGGTTGCTTAGCCTGGAGAGAAGGAAACTCAAGGGTGACCTTATTACTCTCTACAACTACCTGAAGAGAGGTTGTGGATAGTGGAGGTTGCTCTCTTCTCCCAGGCAGCCAGTACCAGGACAAGAGGACACAGTCTCAGGCTGCGCCAGGGGAGGTTTAGGTTGGGTGTGAGGAAGAAGTTCTATACAGAGAGAGTGATTGCCCATTGGAATGGGCTGCGTGGGGAGGTGGTGGAGTCGCCATCATTGGAGGTGTTCAGGAGGAGACTTGATGGGGTGCTTGGTGCCATGGGTTAGTTGTTTAGGTGATGTTGGATTGGTTGATGGGTTGGACGCGATGATCTTGAAGGTCTCTTCCAACCTGGTTTATTCTATGTATGTATCATGTCTTGTAGCTGTCAAAAGCTGAAACTCTATTTAGGTGAATGCTTGCCCAAGCTAGGCAAGAAAAATCACTTTGTCAGGAAAGGAGTGCCTTTTGAGACGGTTTGATCTCCTCTGTTCTCCCTTCAGCCCTCCATCATCCTCTGCTTCTCAATATGTAGGCTACTTTTAGTCATACTTGGGCAGAAGTCCCCCAGTTAGTACAAGTTTGGAGAGAAGTAATGCTGAGGAAGAAGAAAGGCAGCTCAACAGTTGCTTATCCTAGCCTGCCAGTTCAGCAGAGCCATGCATTTGACTGAACAGATGGTATGCTTAAACCTTGGAAAAAACCGTAGCGTGTGATACCTCTCACCAGTTTGATAATTAAGAAACCTAGAGAAGAGATAACATTAGCAAGTCAGGAAAGGATGTTTCAGGGATGGAGCAATAAAGGACAGCTAGCTTAGGTTCTTGCTGTTCTCTGAAATCTGTGGTAGATCAGTCCTCAAATCCTGTTTTTCTCAAGGCAGGATAATTTGTTTTAGCAAGGGCTGCTTGCAGATAGACTGTAATTTACCTTTAAACATAGACGTTCCATCAGGTACTTTTCGGTGTGCTAGCTGTTCCTACTGCAGCTGGTCCTTTTAAGTTCTAAAAAAGTAGACAGCTGCTGCTACAGAGTAGTGTTTAGAAGAACATAATTGTAAAAAGTAAACCGCTTGCTTGCAGTAATGAGTAGTTGGGTCATGTTTCTTCTCCCTGCCACAAAATTTCCACAGTTTGCTTATGAACTTTTTAATCTGAATTTACTGATTTATTTTTTTTTTCCAATGAGAATAGTTTATGAATCCACTTGGAGAAGAGATAATAGCTTGTAAAGTGGCTGTTACAAAAGTATACAATCACTTGTTCTACTCTTGAAAAAACAGGAGAGCAAACTACATCAGTCTATATACTTTACATGTATGAAATTAGGGAGAGTGATATCCTTGTTTGAATCCTTTCAGAATATGATGAGGAAAAGGAATGAAAGAAGCTGAACTTGCTCTTTGTGCTAATATTTTCTACACTAAAACTGTATACCTTACTTCACTGGGAAATTTTAGGCTTATTTCTTAAATGTGACAGCTACTTGCCCAGAAGGGTGATTTGAGAAAATCAATA